>NW_026736211.1:0-79609 GCF_949786415.1 Peromyscus eremicus | reverse complement strand
ACAGTTTTTTTGTTCTGAGCAAGCTCACTGTTTTGGCCCTATAGGAAACACAGCAGAGTAGAAGATGTTCTTTTCACAAAAGTAGAGTGTGTTTCTTGTAAGGCGAGCTAGCGTTTGATTTCCAGTCCTAAATGTCGTTGAATTACATGCAGTTTCTGGTCCTACGAGCAAGAATTGTTTTCTGGTAAGAAGAGTCACTATTGTGCTCCCACTCTCATACACAGGGCAAATAGCACTGGCGTCTGTTCCCAGCAAATACAGAGTATTGGACTGAAGAGGAGCTACTGTTCTTTTCAGTTTCCTAAGCAGAGTTGAACTAGATATAGCCCGTGTGTTTAGGAAGCACAGTTCTTTTTTTCTGAGCAAGCTCACTGTTTTGGCCCTATTGGGAACACAGTAGAGTAGAAGAGTGCTCTTTTCTCAAAAGCAGAGTGTGTTTCTTGTAAGGCGAGCTAGCGTTTGTTTCCCAGTCCTAAATGGAGTTGAATCACATGCAGTTTTTGGGCCTACAAGCAAGAGTTGTTTTCTGGTAAGGAAAGTCACTATTGTGCTCCCATTGCCACACACAGTGCAAATAGGACTTGTGTCTGTTCCTATCAAGTACAGTGTATTGGACTGAAGAGGAGCTACTGTTCTTGTCAGTTTCCTAAGCAGAGTTGAACTAGATATGGCCCGTGTGTGTAGGAAGCACAGTTCTTTGTTCTGAGCCATCTCGCTGTTCGGACCCAATAGGAAACACCGTAGAGTAGAAGAGTGCCCTTTTCTCAAAAGCATAGTGTGTTTCTTGTAAGGCGAGCTAGTGTTTGTTCCTCTGTCCTAAATGGATTTGAATCACATGCAGTTTCTGGTCCAACGAGCAAGAGTTGTTTTCTGGTAAGAAGAGTCACTATTGTGCTCCCATTGTCATACACGAGGCAAATAGCACTGGCGTCTGTTCCCAGCATGTACAGTGTATTGGACTGAAGAGGATCTACTGTTCTTGTCAGTTTCCTAAGCAGAATTGAACTAGATATGGCTGTGTGTGTAGGAAGCACAGTTCTTTTGTTCTGAGCATGCTCACTGTTCTGGCCCTATAGGAAACACAGTAGAGTAGAAGAGTGATCGTTTCTCAAAAGCAGTGTGTGTTTCTTGTAAGGCGAGCTAGCGTTTGTTTCCCAGTTCTAAATGGAGTTGAATCACATGCAGTTTCTGGTCATACTAGCAAGCGTCGTTTTCTGGTAGGAAAGTCACTATTGTGCTCCCATTGCCACACACAGTGCAAATAGCACTCGCATCTGTTCCCAGCCAGTAGAGTGTATTGGACTGAAGAGGAGCTACTGTTCTTGTCAGTTTCCTAAGCAGAGTTGAACTAGATGTGGCCCATGTGTGTAGGAAGCACAGTTCTTTTGTTGTGAGCAAGATCACTTTTCGGACCCCATAGGAAACACATTAGAGTAGAAGAGTGCTCTTTTCTAAAACGTAGAGTGTGTTGCTTGTAAGGCGAGCTAGCGTTTGTTTTCCAGTCCTAAATGGAGTTGAATCACATGCAGTTGTTGGTCCCACGAGCAAGAGTTGTTTTCTGGTAAGGAAAGTCACTATTGTGCTCCCATTGCCATGCACAGTGCAGAGAGCACTCGCGTCTGATCCCAGCAAGTACAGTGTATTGTACTGAAGAGGAGGTATTGTTCTTGTCAGTTTCCTAAGCAGAGTTGAACTAGATATGGACCGTGTGTGTAGGAAGCACACTTCTTTTGTTCTGAGCAAGCTCACTGTTCGGACCCCATAGGAAACACAGTAGAGTAGAAGAGTGCTCTTTTCTCAAAAGCAGAGTGTGTTTCTTGTAAGACGCACTAGCGTTTGTTTCCCAGTCCTAAATGTAGTTGAATCCCATGCAGTTTTTCGTCCTATGATCAAGAGTTGTTTTCTGGTAAGAAGAGTCACTATAGCGCTCCAATTGCCATACACACTGCAAATAGCACTCGTGTCTGTTCCCAGCAAGTAATGTGTATTGGACTGAAGAGGAGCTACTGTTCTTGTCAGATTCCTAAGCAGAGTTGAATTAGATATGGCCCGTGTGTGTAGGAAGCACAGTTCTTTTGTTCTGAGCAAGCTCACTTTTCAAACCCCATAGGAAACACATTAGATTGAAGAGTGCTCTTTTCTAAAAAGCAGAGTGTGTTTCTTGTAAGGCGAGCTAGCGTTTGTTTCCCAGTCCTAAATGGAGTTGAATCACATGCAGTTTCTGGTCCTACGAGCAAGAGCTGTTTTCTGGTAAGAAGAGTCACTATTGTGCTCCCATAGTCATACACAGTGCAAATAGCACTGTCGTCTGTTCCCAGCATGTACAGTGTATTGGACTGAAGGGGATCTACTGTTCTTGTCAGTTTCCTAAGCAGAATTGAACTAGATATGGCCGTGTGTGTAGGAAGCACAGTTTTTTTGTTCTGAGCAAGCTCACTGTTTAGGCCCTATAGGAAACACAGCAGAGTAGAAGATGTTCTTTTCTCAAAAGTAGAGTGTGTTTCTTGTAAGGCGAGCTAGCGTTTGTTTTCTAGTCCTAAATGGAGTTGAATCACATGCAGTTGTTTGTCCAACGTGTAAGAGTTGTTTCTGGTAAGGAAAGTCACTATTGTGCTCCCATTGCCACACACAGTGCAAATAGCACTCGCGTCTGTTCCCAGCAAGTACAGTGTATTGCACTGAAGAGGAGCTACTGTTCTTGTCAGTTTCCTAAGCAGAGTTAAACTATATATGGCACGTGTGTGTAGGAAGCAGTGTTCTTTTGTTCTGAGCAAGCTCACTTTTCGAACCCCATAGGAAACACATTAGATTGAAGAGTGCTCTTTTCTAAAAAGCAGAGTGTGTTTCTTGTAAGGCCAGCTAGCGTTTGTTTCCCAGTCCTAAATGGAGTTGAATCACATGCAGTTTCTGGTCCTACGAGCAAGAGCTGTTATCTGGTAAGAAGAGTCACTATTGTGCTCCCATTGTCATACACAGTGTAAATAGCACTGTCGTCTGTTCCCAGCATGTACAGTGTATTGGACTGAAGGGGATCTACTGTTCTTGTCAGTTTCCTAAGCAGAATTGAACTAGGTATGGCCGTGTGTGTAGGAAGCACAGTTTTTTTGTTCTGAGCAAGCTCACTGTTTTGGCCCTATAGGAAACACAGCAGAGTAGAAGATGTTCTTTTCACAAAAGTAGAGTGTGTTTCTTGTAAGGCGAGCTAGCGTTTGATTTCCAGTCCTAAATGGAGTTGAATTACATGCAGTTTCTGGTCCTACGAGCAAGAATTGTTTTCTGGTAAGAAGAGTCACTATTGTGCTCCCACTCTCATACACAGGGCAAATAGCACTGGCGTCTGTTCCCAGCAAATACAGAGTATTGGACTGAAGAGGAGCTACTGTTCTTTTCAGTTTCCTAAGCAGAGTTGAACTAGATATAGCCCGTGTGTTTAGGAAGCACAGTTCTTTTTTTCTGAGCAAGCTCACTGTTTTGGCCCTATTGGGAACACAGTAGAGTAGAAGAGTGCTCTTTTCTCAAAAGCAGAGTGTGTTTCTTGTAAGGCGAGCTAGCGTTTGTTTCCCAGTCCTAAATGGAGTTGAATCACATGCAGTTTTTGGGCCTACAAGCAAGAGTTGTTTTCTGGTAAGGAAAGTCACTATTGTGCTCCCATTGCCACACACAGTGCAAATAGGACTTGTGTCTGTTCCTATCAAGTACAGTGTATTGGACTGAAGAGGAGCTACTGTTCTTGTCAGTTTCCTAAGCAGAGTTGAACTAGATATGGCCCGTGTGTGTAGGAAGCACAGTTCTTTGTTCTGAGCCATCTCGCTGTTCGGACCCAATAGGAAACACCGTAGAGTAGAAGAGTGCCCTTTTCTCAAAAGCATAGTGTGTTTCTTGTAAGGCGAGCTAGTGTTTGTTCCTCTGTCCTAAATGGATTTGAATCACATGCAGTTTCTGGTCCAACGAGCAAGAGTTGTTTTCTGGTAAGAAGAGTCACTATTGTGCTCCCATTGTCATACACGAGGCAAATAGCACTGGCGTCTGTTCCCAGCATGTACAGTGTATTGGACTGAAGAGGATCTACTGTTCTTGTCAGTTTCCTAAGCAGAATTGAACTAGATATGGCTGTGTGTGTAGGAAGCACAGTTCTTTTGTTCTGAGCATGCTCACTGTTCTGGCCCTATAGGAAACACAGTAGAGTAGAAGAGTGATCGTTTCTCAAAAGCAGAGTGTGTTTCTTGTAAGGCGAGCTAGCGTTTGTTTCCCAGTTCTAAATGGAGTTGAATCACATGCAGTTTCTGGTCATACTAGCAAGCGTCGTTTTCTGGTAGGAAAGTCACTATTGTGCTCCCATTGCCACACACAGTGCAAATAGCACTCGCATCTGTTCCCAGCCAGTAGAGTGTATTGGACTGAAGAGGAGCTACTGTTCTTGTCAGTTTCCTAAGCAGAGTTGAACTAGATGTGGCCCATGTGTGTAGGAAGCACAGTTCTTTTGTTGTGAGCAAGATCACTTTTCGGACCCCATAGGAAACACATTAGAGTAGAAGAGTGCTCTTTTCTAAAACGTAGAGTGTGTTGCTTGTAAGGCGAGCTAGCGTTTGTTTTCCAGTCCTAAATGGAGTTGAATCACATGCAGTTGTTGGTCCCACGAGCAAGAGTTGTTTTCTGGTAAGGAAAGTCACTATTGTGCTCCCATTGCCATGCACAGTGCAGAGAGCACTCGCGTCTGATCCCAGCAAGTACAGTGTATTGTACTGAAGAGGAGGTATTGTTCTTGTCAGTTTCCTAAGCAGAGTTGAACTAGATATGGACCGTGTGTGTAGGAAGCACACTTCTTTTGTTCTGAGCAAGCTCACTGTTCGGACCCCATAGGAAACACAGTAGAGTAGAAGAGTGCTCTTTTCTCAAAAGCAGAGTGTGTTTCTTGTAAGACGCACTAGCGTTTGTTTCCCAGTCCTAAATGTAGTTGAATCCCATGCAGTTTTTCGTCCTATGATCAAGAGTTGTTTTCTGGTAAGAAGAGTCACTATAGCGCTCCAATTGCCATACACACTGCAAATAGCACTCGTGTCTGTTCCCAGCAAGTAATGTGTATTGGACTGAAGAGGAGCTACTGTTCTTGTCAGATTCCTAAGCAGAGTTGAATTAGATATGGCCCGTGTGTGTAGGAAGCACAGTTCTTTTGTTCTGAGCAAGCTCACTTTTCAAACCCCATAGGAAACACATTAGATTGAAGAGTGCTCTTTTCTAAAAAGCAGAGTGTGTTTCTTGTAAGGCGAGCTAGCGTTTGTTTCCCAGTCCTAAATGGAGTTGAATCACATGCAGTTTCTGGTCCTACGAGCAAGAGCTGTTTTCTGGTAAGAAGAGTCACTATTGTGCTCCCATAGTCATACACAGTGCAAATAGCACTGTCGTCTGTTCCCAGCATGTACAGTGTATTGGACTGAAGGGGATCTACTGTTCTTGTCAGTTTCCTAAGCAGAATTGAACTAGATATGGCCGTGTGTGTAGGAAGCACAGTTTTTTTGTTCTGAGCAAGCTCACTGTTTAGGCCCTATAGGAAACACAGCAGAGTAGAAGATGTTCTTTTCTCAAAAGTAGAGTGTGTTTCTTGTAAGGCGAGCTAGCATTTGTTTTCTAGTCCTAAATGGAGTTGAATCACATGCAGTTGTTTGTCCAACGTGTAAGAGTTGTTTCTGGTAAGGATAGTCACTATTGTGCTCCCATTGCCACACACAGTGCAAATAGCACTCGCGTCTGTTCCCAGCAAGTACAGTGTATTGCACTGAAGAGGAGCTACTGTTCTTGTCAGTTTCCTAAGCAGAGTTAAACTATATATGGCACGTGTGTGTAGGAAACACAGTTCTTTTGTTCTGAGCAAGCTCACTGTTTGGAACCCATAGGAAACACAGTAGAGTAGAAGAGTGCTCTTTTCTCAAAAGCAGAGTGTGTTTCTTGTAAGGCGAGCTAGCGTTTGTTTCCCAGTCCTAAATGGGAGTTGAAATACATGCAGTTTCTGGTCCTATGAGCAAGAGTTGTTTTCTGGTAAGAAGAGTCACTCTTGTGCTCCCACTGTCATACACAGGGCAAATAGCACTGGCGTCTGTTCCCAGCATGAACAGTGTATTGGACTGAAGAGGAGCTACTGTTCTTGTCAGTTTCCTAAGCAGAGTTGAACTAGATATGGCCGTGTGTGTAGGAAACACAGTTCTTTTGTTCTGAGCAAGCTCACTGTTAGGAACCCATAGGAAACACAGTAGAGTAGAAGAGTGCACTTTTCTCAAAAGCAGAGTGTGTTTCTTGTAATGCTAGCTAGCGTTTGTTTCCCAGTCCTAAATGGGAGTTGAATCACATGCAGTTTCTGGTCCTACGAGCAAGAATTGTTTTCTGGTAAGAAGAGTCACTATTGTGCTCCCACTCTCATACACAGGGCAAATAGCACTGGCGTCTGTTCCCAGCAAATACAGTGTATTGGACTGAAGAGGAGCTACTGTTCTTGTCAGTTTCCTAAGCAGAGTTGAACTAGATATAGCCCATGTGTTTAGGAAGCACAGTTCTTTTTTTCTGATCAAGCTCACTGTTTTGGCCCTATAGGAAACACAGTAGAGTAGAAGAGTGCTCTTTTCTCAAAAGCAGAGTGTGTTTCTTGTAAGACGCACTAGCGTTTGTTTTCCAGTCCTAAATGTAGTTGAATCCCATGCAGTTTTTCGTCCTATGAGCAAGAGTTTTTTTCCGGTACGAAGAGTCACTACAGCGCTCCAATTGCCATACACACTGCAAATAGCACTCGCGTCTGTTCCCAGCAAGTAATGTGTATTGGACTGAAGCGGAGCTACTGTTCTTGTCAAATTCCTAAGCAGAGTTGAACTAGATATGGCCCGTGTGTGTAGGAAGCACAGTTCTTTTGTTCTGAGCAAGCTCACTTTTCGAACCCCACAGGAAACACATTAGATTGAAGAGTGCTCTTTTCTAAAAAGCAGAGTGTGTTTCTTGTAAGGCGAGCTAGCGTTTGTTTCCCAGTCCTAAATGGAGTTGAATCACATGCAGTTTCTGGTCCTACGAGCAAGAGCTGTTTTCTGGTAAGAAGAGTCACTATTGTGCTCCCATTGTCATACACAGTGCAAATAGCACTGTCGTCTGTTCCCAGCATGTACAGTGTATTGGACTGAAGGGGATCTACTGTTCTTGTCAGTTTCCTAAGCAGAATTGAACTAGGTATGGCCGTGTGTGTAGGAAGCACAGTTTTTTTGTTCTGAGCCAGCTCACTGTTTTGGCCCTATAGGAAACACGGCAGAGTAGAAGATGTTCTTTTCTCAAAAGTAGAGTGTTTTTCTTGTAAGGCGAGCTAGCGTTTGATTTCCAGTCCTAAATGGAGTTGAATTACATGCAGTTTCTGGTCCTACGAGCAAGAATTGTTTTCTGGTAAGAAGAGTCACTATTGTGCTCCCACTCTCATACACAGGGCAAATAGCACTGGCGTCTGTTCCCAGCAAATACAGTGTATTGGACTGAAGAGGAGCTACTGTTCTTTTCAGTTTCCTAAGCAGAGTTGAACTAGATATAGCCCGTGTGTTTAGGAAGCACAGTTCTTTTTTTCTGAGCAAGCTCACTGTTTTGGCCCTATAGGGAACACAGTAGAGTAGAAGAGTGCTCTTTTCTCAAAAGCAGAGTGTGTTTCTTGTAAGGCGAGCTAGCGTTTGTTTCCCAGTCCTAAATGGAGTTGAATCACATGCAGTTTTTGGGCCTACAAGCAAGAGTTGTTTTCTGGTAAGGAAAGTCACTATTTTGCTCCCATTGCCACACACAGTGCAAATAGCACTGGCGTCTGTTCCCATCAAGTACAGTGTATTGGACTGAAGAGGAGCTACTGTTCTGTCAGTTTCCTAAGCAGAGTTGAACTAGATATGGCCCGTGTGTGTAGGAAGCACAGTTCTTTGTTTTGAGCCATCTCGCTGTTCGGACCCAATAGGAAACACCGTAGAGTAGAAGAGTGCCCTTTTCTCAAAAGCATAGTGTGTTTCTTGTAAGGCGAGCTAGGGTTTGTTCCTCTGTCCTAAATGGATTTGAATCACATGCAGTTTCTGGTCCAACGAGCAAGAGTTGTTTTCTGGTAAGAAGAGTCACTATTGTGCTCCCATTGTCATACACGAGGCAAATAGCACTGGCGTCTGTTCCCAGCATGTACAGTGTATTGGACTGAAGAGGATCTACTGTTCTTGTCAGTTTCCTAAGCAGAATTGAACTAGATATGGCTGTGTGTGTAGGAAGCACAGTTCTTTTGTTCTGAGCATGCTCACTGTTCTGGCCCTATAGGAAACACAGTAGAGTTGAAGAGCGATCGTTTCTCAAAAGCAGAGTGTGTTTCTTGTAAGGCGAGCTAGCGTTTGTTTCCCAGTTCTAAATGGAGTTGAATCACATGCAGTTTCTGGTCATACTAGCAAGCGTCGTTTTCTGGTAGGAAAGTCACTATTGTGCTCCCATTGCCACACACAGTGCAAATACCACTCGCATCTGTTCCCAGCCAGTAGAGTGTATTGGACTGAAGAGGAGCTACTGTTCTTGTCAGTTTCCTAAGCAGAGTTGAACTAGATGTGGCCCATGTGTGTAGGAAGCATAGTTCTTTTGTTCTGAGCAAGATCACTTTTCGGACCCCATAGGAAACACATTAGAGTAGGAGAGTGCTCTTTTCTAAAACGTAGAGTGTGTTTCTTGTAAGGAGAGCTTGCGTTTGTTTCCCAGTCTTAAATGGAGTTGAATCACATGCAGTTTTTGGTCCCACGAGCAAGAGTTGTTTTCTGGTAAGAAGAGTCACTATTGCGCTCCCATTGTAATACACAGGGCAAATAGCACTGGCGTCTGTTCCCAGCATGTACACTGTATTGGACTGAAGAGGATCTACTGTTCTTGTCAGTTTCCTAAGCAGAGTTGAACTAGATATGGCCGTGTGTGTAGGAAGAACAGTTCTTTTCTTCTGAGCAAGCTCACTGTTCGGACACCATAGGAAATACAGTAGAGTGGAAGAGTGCCCTTTTTCAAAAGCAGAGTGTGTTTCTTGTAAGGCGAGTTAGCCTTTGTTTCTCAGTCCTAAATGGAGTTGAATCACATGCAGTTTCTGGTCCTACGAGCAAGAGTTGTTTTCTGGTAAGAAGAGTCACTACTGTGCTCCCATTGTCATTCACAGGGCATATAGCACTGGCATCTGTTCCCAGCATGTACAGTGTATTGGACTTAAGAGGATCTACTGTTCTTGTCAGTTTCCTAAGCAGAATTGATTGAGATATGGCGCGTGTGTGTAGGAAGCACAGTTCTTTTGTTCTGAGCAAGCTCACTGTTCTGGCCCTATAGGAAACACAGTAGAGTAGAAGAGTGCTCTTTTCTCAAAAGCAGAGTGTGTTTCTTGTAAGGCGAGCTAGCATTTGTTTCCAAGTCTTAAATGGAGGTGAATCACATGCAAATCTGGTCCTATGAGCAATAGTTGTTTTCTGGTAAGAAGAGTCATTATTGTGCTCCCATTGTCATACAAAAAGCAAAGAGCACTGTCTTCTGTTCCCAGCATGTACACTGTATTGGACTGAAGAGGATCTACTGTTCTTGTCAGTTTCCTAAGCAGAATTGAACTAGATATGTCCGTGTGTGTAGGAAGCACAGTTCTTTTGTTCTGAGCAAGCTCACTGTTCTTGCCCTATAGGAAACACAGTAGAGTAGATGAGTGCTCTTTTCTCAAAAGCAGAGTGTGTTGCTTGTAAGGCGAGCTAGCGTTTGTTTTCCAGTCCTAAATGGAGTTGAATCACATGCAGTTGTTGGTCCCACGAGCAAGAGTTGTTTTCTGGTAAGGAAAGTCACTATTGTGCTCCCATTGCCATGCACAGTGCAAATAGCACTCGCGTCTGATCCCAGCAAGTACAGTGTATTGTACTGAAGAGGAGGTATTGTTATTGTCAGTTTCCTAAGCAGAGTTGAACTAGATATGGACCGTGTGTGTAGGAAGCACAGTTCTTTTGTTCTGAGCAAGCTCACTGTTTGGACCCCATAGGAAACACAGTAGAGTAGAAGAGTGCTCTTTTCTCAAAAGCAGAGTGTGTTTCTTGTAAGACGCACTAGCGTTTGTTTCCCAGTCCTAAATGTAGTTGAATCCCATGCAGTTATTCGTCCTATGATCAAGAGTTGTTTTCTGGTAAGAAGAGTCACTATAGCGCTCCAATTGCCATACACACTGCAAATAGCACTCGCCTCTGTTCCCAGCAAGTAATGTGTATTGGACTGAAGAGGAGCTACTGTTCTTGTCAGATTCCTAAGCAGAGTTGAACTAGATATGGCCCGTGTGTGTTGGAAGCACAGTTCTTTTGTTCTGAGCAAGCTCTCTTTTCGAACCCCATAGGAAACACATTAGATTGAAGAGTGCTCTTTTCTAAAAAGCAGAGTGTGTTTCTTGTAAGGCGAGCTAGCGTTTGTTTCCCAGTCCTAAATGGAGTTGAATCACATGCAGTTTCTGGTCCCCTGAGCAAGAACTGTTTTCTGGTAAGAAGAGTCACTATTGTGCTCCCATAGTCATACACAGTGCAAAGAGCACTGTCGTCTGTTCCCAGCATGTACAGTGTATTGGACTGAAGGGGATCTACTGTTCTTGTCAGTTTCCTAAGCAGAATTGAACTAGATATGGCCGTGTGTGTAGGAAGCACAGTTTTTTTGTTCTGAGCAAGCTCACTGTTTAGGCCCTATAGGAAACACAGCAGAGTAGAAGATGTTCTTTTCTCAAAAGTAGAGTGTGTTTCTTGTAAGGCGAGCTAGCGTTTGTTTTCCAGTCCTAAATGGAGTTGAATCACATGCAGTTGTTTGTCCCACGTGTAAGAGTTTTTTTCTGGTAAGGAAAGTCACTATTGTGCTCCCATTGCCATACACAGTGCAAATAGCACTCGCATCTGTTCCCAGCAAGTACAGTGTATTGCACTGAAGAGGAGCTACTGTTCTTGTCAGTTTCCTAAGCAGAGTTAAACTATATATGGCATGTGTGTGTAGGAAGCACAGTTCTTTTGTTCTGAGCAAGCTCACTGTTTGGACCCCATAGGAAACACAGTAGAGTAGAAGAGTGCTCTTTTCTCAAAAGCAGAGTGTGTTTCTTGTAAGGCGAGCTAGCGTTTGTTTCCCAGTCCTAAATGGGAGTTGAAATACATGCAGTTTCTGGTCCTATGAGCAAGAGTTGTTTTCTGGTAAGAAGAGTCACTCTTGCGCTCCCACTGTCATACACAGGGCAAATAGCACTGGCGTCTGTTCCCAGCATGAACAGTGTATTGGACTGAAGAGGAGCTACTGTTCTTGTCAGTTTCCTAAGCAGAGTTTAACTAGATATGGCCGTGTGTGTAGGAAACACTGTTCTTTTTTTCTGAGCAAGCTCACTGTTAGGAACCCATAGGAAACACAGTAGAGTAGAAGAGTGCTCTTTTCTCAAAAGCAGAGTGTGTTTCTTGTAATGCGAGCTAGCGTTTGTTTCCCAGTCCTAAATGGGAGTTGAATCACATGCAGTTTCTGGTCCTACGAGCAAGAATTGTTTTCTGGTAAGAAGAGTCACTATTGTGCTCCCACTCTCATACACAGGGCAAATAGCCCTGGCGTCTGTTCCCAGCAAATACAGTGTATTGGACTGAAGAGGAGCTACTGTTCTTGTCAGTTTCCTAAGCAGAGTTGAACTAGATATAGCCCGTGTGTTTAGGAAGCACAGTTCTTTTTTTCTGAGCAAGCTCACTGTTTTGGCCCTATAGGAAACACAGTAGAGTAGAAGAGTGCTCTTTTCTCAAAAGCAGAATGTGTTTCTTGTAAGGCGAGCTAGCGTTTGTTTCCCAGTCCTAAATGTAGTTGAATCAAATGCAGTTTTTGGTCCTACATGCAAGAGTTGTTTTCTGGTAAGGAAAGTCACTATTGTGCTCCCATTGCCATACACAGTGCAAATAGCACTCGCATCTGTTCCCAGCAAGTACAGTGTATTGCACTGAAGAGGAGCTACTGTTCTTGTCAGTTTCCTAAGCAGAGTTAAACTATATATGGCATGTGTGTGTAGGAAGCACAGTTCTTTTGTTCTGAGCAAGCTCACTGTTTGGACCCCATAGGAAACACAGTAGAGTAGAAGAGTGCTCTTTTCTCAAAAGCAGAGTGTGTTTCTTGTAAGGCGAGCTAGCGTTTGTTTCCCAGTCCTAAATGGGAGTTGAAATACATGCAGTTTCTGGTCCTATGAGCAAGAGTTGTTTTCTGGTAAGAAGAGTCACTCTTGCGCTCCCACTGTCATACACAGGGCAAATAGCACTGGCGTCTGTTCCCAGCATGAACAGTGTATTGGACTGAAGAGGAGCTACTGTTCTTGTCAGTTTCCTAAGCAGAGTTTAACTAGATATGGCCGTGTGTGTAGGAAACACTGTTCTTTTTTTCTGAGCAAGCTCACTGTTAGGAACCCATAGGAAACACAGTAGAGTAGAAGAGTGCTCTTTTCTCAAAAGCAGAGTGTGTTTCTTGTAATGCGAGCTAGCGTTTGTTTCCCAGTCCTAAATGGGAGTTGAATCACATGCAGTTTCTGGTCCTACGAGCAAGAATTGTTTTCTGGTAAGAAGAGTCACTATTGTGCTCCCACTCTCATACACAGGGCAAATAGCCCTGGCGTCTGTTCCCAGCAAATACAGTGTATTGGACTGAAGAGGAGCTACTGTTCTTGTCAGTTTCCTAAGCAGAGTTGAACTAGATATAGCCCGTGTGTTTAGGAAGCACAGTTCTTTTTTTCTGAGCAAGCTCACTGTTTTGGCCCTATAGGAAACACAGTAGAGTAGAAGAGTGCTCTTTTCTCAAAAGCAGAATGTGTTTCTTGTAAGGCGAGCTAGCGTTTGTTTCCCAGTCCTAAATGTAGTTGAATCAAATGCAGTTTTTGGTCCTACATGCAAGAGTTGTTTTCTGGTAAGGAAAGTCACTATTGTGATCCCATTGCCACACACAGTGCAAATAGGACTTGCGTCTGTTCCCATCAAGTACAGTGTATTGGGCTAAAGAGGAGCTACTGTTCTTGTCAGTTTCCTAAGCAGAGTTGAACTAGATATGGCCCGTGTGTGTAGGAAGCACAGTTCTTTTGTTCTGAGCCATCTCGCTGTTCGGACCAAATAGGAAACACCATAGAGTAGAAGAGTGTCCTTTTCTCAAAAGCATTGTGTATTTCTTGTAAGGCGAGCTAGGGTTTGTTTCCCTGTCCTAAATGGATTTGAATCACATGCAGTTTCTGGTCCAACGAGCAAGAGTTGTTTTCTGGTAAGAAGAGTCACTATTGCGCTCCTATTGTCATACAGGGGGCAAATAGCACTGGCGTCTGTTCCCAGCATGTACAGTGTATTGGACTGAAGATGATCTACTGTTCTTGTCAGTTTCCTAAGCAGAGTTGAACTAGATATGGTCCGTGTGTGTAGGAAGCACAGTTCTTTTTTTCTGAGCAAGCTCACTGTTTTGGCCATATAGGAAACACAGTAGAGAAGAAGAGTGCTCTTTTCTCAAAAGCAGAGTGTGTTTCTTGTAATGCGAGCTAGCGTTTGTTTCCCAGTCCTAAATGGAGTTGAATCACATCCAGTTTTTGGTCCTACGAGCAAGAGTTATTTTCTGGTAAGGAAAGTCACTATTGTGCTCCCATTGCCATACACAGTGCACATAGCACTTGCGTTTGTTCCCACCAAGTACAGTGTATTGGACTGAAGAGGAGCTACTGTTCTTGTCAGTTTCCTAAGCAGAGTTGAACTAGATATGGCCGTGTGTGTAGGAAGCACAGTTCTTTTGTTCTGAGCAAGCTCACTGTTCTGGCCCTATAGGAAAAACAATAGAGTAGAAGAGTGATCTTTTCTCAAAAGCAGAGTGTGTTTCTTGTAAGTTGAGCTAGCGTTTGTTCCCCAATCCTAAATGGAGTTGAATAACATGCAGTTTCTGGTCCTACGAGCAAGAGTTTTTTTCTGGTAAGAAGAGTCACTATTGTGCTCCCATTGTCATACACAGGGCAAATAGCACTGGCGTCTGTTCCCAGCATGTATAGTGTATTGGACTGAAGAGGATCTATTGTTCTCATCAGTTTCCTAAGCAGAATTGAACTAGATATGGCCGTGTGTGTAGGAAGCACAGTTCTTTTGTTCTGAGCATGCTCACTGTTGTGGCCCTATAGGAAACACATTAGAGTAGAAGAGTGCTCTTTTCTCACAATCAGAGTGTGTTTCTTGTAAGGCGAGCTAGCGTTTGTTTCCCAGTCCTAAATGGAGTTGAATCACATGCAATTTCTGGTCCTACGAGCAAGAGTTGTTTTCTGGTAAGGAAAGTCACTATTGCGCTCCCATTCCCATACACTGTGCAAATAGCACTCGCGTCTGTTCCAAGCAAGTAAGGTGTATTGGATTGAAGAGGAGCTACTGTTCTTGTCAGTTTCCTAAGCAGAGTTAATCTAGATATGGCCCGTGTGTGTAGGAAGCACAGTTCTTTTGTTCTGAGCAAGCTCACTGTTCGGACCCCATAGGAAACACAGTAGAGTAGAAGAGTGCACTTTTCTCAAAAGCAGAGTGTGTTTCTTGTAAGGAGAGCTAGTGTTTGTTTCCCAGTCAGAAATGGAGTTGAATCCCATGCAGTGTCTGGTCCTACGAGCAAGAGTTGTTTTCTGGTAAGGAAAGTAACTATTGCGCTTCCATTGACATACACAGTGCAAATAGCACACGCGTCTGTTCCCAGAAAGTACAGTGTATTGGACTGAAGAGGAGCTACTGATCTTGTCAGTTTCCTAAGCAGAGTTGAACTAGATATTGCCCGTGTGTGTAGGAAGCACAGTTCTTTTGTTCTGAACAAGTCACTGTTCGGAAAACTTAGGAAACACAGTACAGTAGAAGAGTGCTCTTTTCTCAAAAGCAGAGTGTGTCTCTTGTAAGGCGAGCTAGCATTTGTTTCCCAGTCCTAAAACGAGTTGAGACACATGCAGTTTTTGGTCCTACGGGCATGAGATTTTTCTGGTAAGGAAAGTCTCTATTGCGTTCCCTTTGCCATACACAGTGCAAATAGCACTCGCGTCTATTCACAGCAAGTAAAGTGTATTGGACTGAAGAGGAGCAATTTTCTTGTCAGTTTCCTAAGCAGAGTTGAATTAGATATGGCCCGTGTGTGTAGGAAGCACAGTTCTTTTGTTCTGAGCAAGCTCACTCTTCAGACTCCATAGGAAACACAGTAGAGTAGAAGAGTGCTCTTTTCTCAAAAGCAGAGTGTGTTTCTTGTAAGGAGACCTAGTGTTTGTTTCCCAGTCAGAAATAGAGTTGAATCCCATGCAGTTTCTACTCCTACGAGCAAGAGTTGTTTTCTGGTAAGAAGAGTCACTATTGCGCTCCCATTGTCATACACAGGGCAAATAGCACACGCGTCTGTTCCCAGCAAGTACAGTGTACTGGACTGAAGAGAAGCTACTGTTCTTGTCAGTTTTTTAAGCAGAATTTAACTAGATATGGCCGTGTGTGTAGGAAGCACAGTTCTTCTGTTCTGAGCAAGCTCACTGTTCGGACCCTATAGGAAACACAGTAGAGTAGAAGAATGCTCTTTTCTCAAAAGCAGAGTGTGTTTCTTGTAAGGCGAGCTAGCGTTTATTTTCCAGTTCTAAATGGAGTTGACACATGCAGTTTTTGGTCCTACGAGCAAGAGTTGTTTTCTGGTAAGGAAAGTCACTATTGTGCTCCCATTGCCTTACACAGTGCAAATAGCACTCGCGTCTGTTCACAGCAAGTACAGTGTATTGGACTGAAGAGGAGCTCTTTTCTTGTCAGTTTCCTAAGCAGAGTTGAACTAGATATGGCCCGTGTATGTAGGAAGCACAGTTCTTTTGTTCAAAGCAAGATCACTGTTCAGACTCCATAGGAAACACAGTAGAGTACAAGAGTGCTCTTTTCTCAAAAGCAGAGTGTGTTTCTTTTAAGGCGAGCTAGTGTTTGTTTCCCAGTCCTAAATGGAGTTGAATCACATGCAGTTTTTGGTTTACGAGCAACAGTTGTTTTCTGGTAAGGAAAGTCACTATTGCGCTCCCATTGCCATACACAGTGCAAATAGCACTCACGTCTGTTCCCAGCAAGTACAGTGTATTGGACTGAAGAGGAGCTACTGATCTTGTCAGTTTCCTAAGCAGAGTTGAATTAGATATGGCCCGTGTATGTAGGAAGCACAGTTCTTTTGTTCTGAGCAAGCTCACTGTTCAGACCCCATAGGAAAAAAAAGTAGAGTAGAATAGTGCTCTTTTCTCAAAAGCGGAGTTTGTTTCATGTAAGGCGAGCTAGCGTTTGTTTCCCAGTCCTAAATGGAGTTGAATCATATGCGGTTTTTGGTCCTAGAAGCAAGCGTTGTTTTCTGGTAAGAAGAGTCACTATTGCACTCCCATTGTCATACACAGGGCAAATAGCACTGGTGTCGGTTCCCAGCATGTACAGTGTATTGGACTGAAGAGGAGCTACAGTTCTTGTCAGTTTCCTAAGCAGAATTTATGTAGATATGACCCGTGTGTGTAGGAAGCACAGTTCTTTTGTTCTGAGCAAGCTCACTGTTCGGACCCCATAGGAAACACAGTAGAGTAGAAGAGTGCTCTTTTCTCAAAAGCAGAGTGTGTTTCTTGTAAGGCGAGCTAGCGTTTGTTTCCCAGTCTTAAATGGAGTTGAATCACATGCAGTTTCTTGTCCTACGAGCAAGAGTTGTTTTCTGGTAAGAAGAGTCACTATTGCGCTCCCATTGTCATACACAGGGCAAATAGCACTGGTGTCGGTTCCCAGCATGTACAGTGTATTGGACTGAAGAGGAGCTACTCTTCTTGTCAGTTTCCTAAGCAGAATTGATCTAGATATGGCCGTGTGTGTAGGAAGCACAGTTCTTTTGTTCTGAGAAGCTCACTGTTCGGAACCCATAGGAAACACAGTAGAGTAGAAGAGTGCTCTTTTAACAAAAGCAGAGTGTGTTTCTTATAAGACGAGCTAGTGTTTGTTTCCCAGTCCTAAATTGAGTTGAGTCACATGCAGTTTCTGGTCCTATGAACAAGAGTTGTGTTCTGGTAAGGAAAGTCACTATTGCACTCCCTTTGCCATACACAGGGCAAATAGCACTGGCGTCTTTTCCCAGCATGTACAATGTATAGGACTGAAGAGGACCTACTGTTCTTGTCAGTTTCCTAAGCAGAATTGAACTATATATGGCCCTTGTGTGTAGGAAGCACAGTTCTTTGTTCTCAGCAAGCTTACTGATCAGACCCCATAGGAAACACAGTAGAATAGAAGAGTGCTCTTTTCTCAAAAGCTGAGTGTGTTTCTTATAAGGGGAGCTAGTGTTTGTTTCCCATTCAGAAGTGGAGTTGAATCACATGCAGTTTCTGGTCCTACGAGCAAGAGTTTTTTTCTGGTAAGAAGAGTCACTATTGTGCTCCCATTGTCATACACAGGGCAAATAGCACTGGCGTCTTTTCCCAGCATGTACAATGTATTGGACTGAAGAGGATCTACTTTTCTTCTCAGTTTCCTAAGTAGAATTGAACGAGATATGGCCGTGTGTGTAAGAAGCACATTACTTTTCTTCTGAGCAAGCTGACTGTTCTGGCACTATAGGAAACACAGTACAGTAGAAAACTGCTCTTTTCTCAAAAGCAGAGTTTGTTTCTTGTAAGGCGAGCTAGCGTTTGTTTCCCAGTCCTAAATGGAGTTGAATCACATTCGGTTTTTGGTCCTAGGAGCAAGAGTTGTTTTCTGGTAAGGAAAGTCACTATTGCACTCCCTTTGCCATACACAGGGCAAATAGCACTCGCGTCTGTTCCCAGCAAGTACCGTGTATTGTTCTGAAGAGGAGCTACTGTTCTTGTCAGTTTCCTAAGCAGAGTTAATCTAGATATGGCCCGTGTGTGTAGGAAGCACAGTTCTTTTGTTCTGAGGAAGCTCACTGTTTGGACCCCATAGGAAACACAGTAGAGTAGAAGAGTGCTCTTTTCTCAAAAGCAGAGTGTGTTTCTTGTAAGGCGAGCTACCGTTTGTTTCCCAGTCCTAAATGGAGTTGAATCACATGCAGTTTCAGTCCTACGAGCAAGAGTTGTTTCCTGGTAAGAAGAGTCTCTATTACTCTCCCATTGCCATACACAGTGCAAATAGGTCTCACGTATGTTCTCAGCAAGTACAGTGTATTGGACTGAAGCGGAGCTACTGTTCTTGTCATTTTCCTAAGCAGAGTTGAACTAGATATGCCTGTGTGTGTACGAAGCACAGTTCTTTTGTTCTGAGGAAGCTCACTGTTCGGACCCCATAGAAAACACAGTAGACTAGAAGAGTACTATTTTCTCAAAAGCAGAGTGTGTTTCCTGTAAGGCAAGCTAGCGTTCGTTGCCCAGTCCTAAATGTAGTTGAATCACATGCAGTTTCTGGTCCTACAAGCAAGAGTTGTTTTCTGGCAAAAGAGTCACTATTGCGCTCCCATTGTCATACACAGGGCAAATAGCACTGGCGTCTCTTCCCAGCATGTACAGTGTATTGTTCTGAGGAGGATCTACTGTTCTTGTCAGTTTCCTAAGCAGAATTGAACTAGATATGGCTGTGTGTGTAGGAAGCACAGTTCTTTGTTCTGAGCAAGCTCACTCTTCTGGCCCTACAGGAAACACAGTAGATTAGAAGAGTGCTCTTTTCTCAAAAGCAGAGTTTGTTTCTTGTAAGGCGAGCTAGCGTCTGTTTCCCAGTCCTAAATGGAGTTGAATCACATGCAGTTTTTGGTACTACGAGCAAGAATTGTTTTCTGGTAAGGAAAGTCACTGTTGCACTCCCAATGCCATACGCAATGAAAATAGCACTGGCGTCTGTTCCCAGCAAGTACAGTGTATTGGACTGAAGAGGAGCTAAAGCTTTTGTCAGTTTCCTAAGCAGAGTTGAAGTAGATATGGCCCGTGTGTGTAGGAAGCACAGTTCTTTTGTTCTGAGCAAGCTCACTTTTAGGACCCAATAGGAAACACAGTATAGTAGAAGAGTGCTATTTTCTCAAAAGCAGAGTGTGTTTCTTGTAAGGCGAGCTAGCGTTTGTTTCCCAGTCCTAAATGGAGTTGAATCACATGCAGTTTCTGGTCCTACGAGCAAGAGTTGTTTTCTTGTAAGGAAAGTCACTATTGTGCTCCCATTCCCATACACAGTGCAAATAGCACTCGCGTCTGTTCCCAGCAAGTACAGTGTATTGGACTGAAGAGGAGCTACTGTTCTTGTCAGTTTCCCAAGCAGAGTTGAACTAGATATGGCCCGTGTGTGTAGGAAGCACAGTTCTTTTGTTCTGAGCAAGCTCACTGTTCGGACCCCATAGGAAACACAGTAGAGTAGAAGAGTGCCCTTTTCTCAAAAGCAGAGTGTGTTTCTTGTAATGCGATCTAGCGTTTGTTTCCCAGTCGTAAATGGAGTTGAATCCCATGTAGTATCTATTCCTACGAGCAAGAGTTGTTTTCTGGTATGAAGAGTCACCATTGCGCTCCCATTGCTATATGCAGTGCAAATAACACTCGAGTCTGTTCCCAGCAAGTACAGTGTATTGGACTGAAGAGGAGCTACGGTTCTTGTATGTTTCCTAAGCAGAGTTGTACTAGATATGGCCCGTGAGTCTAGGAAGCACAGTTCTTTTGTTCTGAGCTAGCTCACTGTTCGGACCCCATAGGCAACACTGTAGTGTAGAAGAGTGCTCTTTTCTCAAAAGCAGAGTGTGTTTCTTGTAAGGTGAGCTAGCGTTTTTTTCCTAGTCCTTAATGGAGTTGAATCACATGCAGTTTCTGGTCCTATGAGCAAGAGTTGTTTTCTAGAAAGAATAGTCACTATTGCGCTCCCATTGTCATACAAAGGACAAATAGCCCTGGCGTCTGTTCCCAGCAAGTACAGTGTATTGGACTGAAGAGGATCTACTGTTCTTATCAGTTTCCTAACAGAATTGAACTAGATATGGCCGTGTGTGTAGGAAGCACAGTTCTTTTGTTCTGAGCAAGCTCACTCTTCTGGCCCTATAGTAAACACAGTAGAGTAGAAGAGTGCTCTTTTCTCAAAAGCAGAGTGTGTTTCTTGTAAGACAAGCTAGCGTTTGTTTCCCAGTCCTTAATGGAGTTGAAACACATGCAGTATTTGGTCCTACGAACAAGAGTTGTTTTCTGGTAAGGAAAGTCACTCTTCTGCTCCCAATGCCATACACAGTGAAATAAGCATTCATGTCTTTTCCCAGCAAGTACTGTGTATTGGACTGAAGAGGAGCTACTGTTCTTGTCAGTTTCCTAAGCAGAATTGAACTAGACATGGCCCGTGTGTAGGAAGCACAGTTCTTTTGTTCTGAGCAAGCTCACTGTTCTGGCCCTATAGGAAACACAGTAGAGTAGAAGAGTGCTCCTTTCTCAAAAGCAGAGTGTGTTTCTTGTAAGGTGAGATAGTGTTTGCTTCCCAGTCCTAAGTGGAGTTGAGACACATGCAGTTTTTTGTCCTACGAGCAAGAGTTGTTTTCTGGTAAGGAAAGTCACTTTTGTGCTCCTATTGCCATACAGAGTGCAAATAGCACTCACGTCTGTTCCCAGCAAGTACAGTGTATTGTTTTGAAGAGTAGCTACTGTTCTCATGAGTTTCCTAAGCAGAGTGTAACTAGATATGGCCCGTGTGTGTAGGAAGCACAGTTCTTTTGTTCTGAGCAAGCTCACTGTTCGAACCCCATAGGAAACACAGTGGAGTAGAAGAGTGCTCTTTTCTCAAAAGCAGAGTGTGTTTCTTGTAAGGCGAGCTAGCGATTATTTTCCAGTTCTAAAGGAAGTTGAATCACATGCAGTTTTTGGTCCTACGAGCAAGATTTGTTTTCTTGTAAGGAAAGTGACTATTGCGCTCTCATTGTCTTACAAAGGACAAATAGCACTGGCCTCTGTTCCCAGCAAGTACAGTGTATTGGACTGAAGAGGAGCTACTGTTCTTGTAAGTTTCCTAAGCAGAGTTGTACTAGATATGGCCCATGAGTGTAGGAGGCACAGTTCTTTTGTTATGAGCAAGCTCACTCTTCGGACCCCATAGGCAACACAGTAGAGTAGAAGAGTGCTTCTTTCTCAAAAGCAAAGTGTATTTCTTGTAAGGCGAGCTAGCGTTTGTTTCCCAGTCCTAAATGGAGTTGAATCACATAGAGTTTCTGGTCCTAAGAGCAAGAGTTGTTTTCTAGAAAGAAGAGTCACTATTGCACTTCCATTGTCATACACAGTGCAAATAGCACTGGCGACCGTTCCCAGCATTTACAGTGTATTGGACTGAAGTGGAGCTACTGTCCTTGTCAGTTTGCTAAGCAGAGTTGAACTAGATATGGCCCGTGTGTGTAGGAAGCACACTTCTTTTGTTTTGAGCATGCTCACTGTTCTGCCCTATAGGAAACACAGTAGAGTAGAACAGTGCTCTTTTCGCAAAAGCAGAGTGTGTTTCTTGTAGGGCGAGCTATGGCTTGTTTCCCAGTCAGAAGTGGAGTTGAATCCCATGCGGTTTCTGTTCCTATGAGCAAGAGTTGTTTTCTGGTAATAAGAGTCACTATTGAGCTCCCATTGCAATACACAGTGCAAAAAGCACTCGCGTCTGATCCCAGCAAGTACAGTGTATTGTTCTGAAGAGGAGGTACTGTTCTTGTCATTTTCCTAAGCAGGGTTGAACTAGGTATGGCCCGTGTGTGTAGGAAGCACAGTTCTTTTGTTCTGAGCAAGCTCACTGTTCTGTCCCCATAGGAAACACAGTAGAGTAGAAGTGTGACCTTTTCTCAAAGCAGAGCGTGTTTCTTGTAAGAAGAGCTAGCGTTTGTTTCCCAGTCCTAAGTGGAGTTTCTGGTCCTACGAGCAAGAGTTGTTTTCTGGGAAGAAGAGTCACTATTGCGCTCCCATTGTCATACACAGGACAAATAGCACTGGCGTCTGTTCCCAGCATGTATAGTGTATTGGACTGAGGAGGATCTACTGTTCTTGTCAGTTTCGTAACCAGAGTTGAACTAGATATGGCCCGCGTGTGTAGGTAGCACAATTCTTTTGTTCTGAGCAAGCTCACTGTTCTGGCACTATAGGAAACCCAGTAGAGTAGAAGAGTGCTCTTTTCTCAAAAGCAGAGTTTGTTTCTCATAAGGCGAGCTAGTGTTTGTTTCCCCGTCAGAAATGGAGTTGAATCCCAAGCAATTTCTGGTCCTACAAGCAAGATTTGTTTTCTGGTAAGAAGAGTCACTATTGTGCTCCCATTGCCATGCACATTGCAAACACCACTCTCGTCTGTTCCCAGCATGTACAGTGTATTGGACTGAAGAGGATGTACTGTTCTTGTCAGTTTCCTAATCAGAATTGAACTAGATATGGACCGTGTGTGTAGGAAGTAGAGTTCTTTTATTCTGAGCAGGCTCGCTGTTCTAGCCCTATAGGAAACACAGTAGAGTAGAAGAGTGTCTTTTCTCAAAAGCAGAGTGTGTTTCTTGTAAGGCGAGCTAGCGATTGTTTCCAGTCCTAAGTGGTGTTGAATCACTTGCACATCTGTTCCTATGAGCAAGAGTTGTTTTCTGGTAAGAAGAGTCACTATTGCGCTCCCATTGTCATGCACAGGGCAAACAGCACTGGCGTCTGTTCCCAGCATGTAAAGTGTATTGGACTGAAGAGAATCTACTGTTCTTGTCAGGTTCCTAAGCAGAATTGAACTAGATATGGCCGTGTGTGTAGGAAGTACAGTTCTTTTGTTCTGAGCAAGCTCACTGTTCTGGCCATATAGGAAACACAGTAGAGTAGAAGAGTGCTCTTTTCTAAAAAGCAGAGTCTCTTTCTTGTTAGGCGAACTAGCGATTATTTCCCAGTTCTAAATGGAGTTGAATCACATGCAGTTTTCGGTCCTACGAGCAAGAGTTGTTTTCTGGTAAGAAGAGTCACTCTTGCTCTCCCATTGTCATATACAGGGCAAATAGCACTCGCGTCTGTTCCCAGCATGTAAAGTGTATTGGACTGAAGAGAATCTACAGTTCTTGTCAGGTTCCTAAGCAGAATTGAACTAGATATGGCCGTGTGTGTAGGAAGCACAGTTCTTTTGTTCTGAGCAAGCTCACTGTTCGGACACCATAGGAAACACAGTAGAGTAGAAGAGTGCTCTTTTCTCAAAAGCAGAGTGTGTTTCTTGTAAGGCGAGCTAGCGTTTGTTTCCCAGTTCTAAATGGAGTTTAATCTCATGCAGTTTCTTATCCTACGAGCAAGAGTTTTTTTCTGGTAAGAAGAGTCACTATTGTGCTCCCATTGTCATACACAGGGCAAATAGCACTGGTGTCGGTTCCCAGCATGTACAGTGTATTGGACTGAAGAGGATCTACTGTTCTTGTCAGTTTCCTAAGCAGAATTAATGTAGATATGGCCGTGTGTGTAGGAAGCACAGTTCTTTTGTTCTGAGCAAGCTCACTGTTCTGGCCTTATAGGAAACACAGTAGAGTAGAAGAGTGTTCTTTTCTCAAAAGCAGAGTCTGTTTCTTGTAAGGCGAGCTAGCGTTTATTTCTCAGTTCTAAATGGAGTTGAATCACATGCAGTTTTCGGTCCTACGAGCAAGAGTTGTTTTCTGGTAAGGAAAGTCACTATTGAGTTCCCATTACCATACACAGTGCAAATAGCACTTGCGTCTGTTCCCAGCAAGTACAGTGTATTGGACTGAAGAGGAGCTACTGTTCTTGTCAGTTTCCTAAGCAGAGTTGAATTAGACATGGCCCGGGTGTGTAGGAAGCACAGTTCTTTTGTTCTGAGCAAGCTCTCTGTTCGGACCCCATAGGGAACACAGTAGAGTAGAAGAGTGCTCTTTTCTCAAAAGCAGAGTGTGTTTCTTGTAAAAAGAGCTAGTGTTTGTTTCCCAGTCAGAAATGGAGTTTAATCCCATGCAGTTTCTGGTCCTATGAGCAAGTGTTTTTTTGTGGTAAGAAGAGTCACTATTGCGCTCCCATTGTCATACACAGTGCAAATAACACTCGCGTCTGTTCCCAGCAAGTACAGTGTATTGGACTGAAGAGGAGCTACTGTTCTTGTCAGTTTCCTAAGCAGAATTGAACTAGATATGGCCCTTGTGTAGGAAGCACAGTTCTTTTGTTCTGAGCAAGCTCACTGTTCTGGCCTTATAAGAAACACAGTTGAGCAGAAGAGTGATCTTTTCTAAAAAGCAGAGTGTGTTTCTTGTAAGGCGATCTAGCGTTTGTTTCCCTTTTCAAAATGCAGTTGAGTCACATGAAGTTTTTAGTCCTACGAGCAAGAGTTGTTTTCTGGTAAGAAGGGTCTCTATTGCGCTCCCATTGCCCTACACAGTGCAAATAGCACTCACGTCTGTTCCCAGCAAGTACAGTGTATTGTACTGAAGGGGAGCTACTGTTCTTGTCAGTTTCCTAAGCAGAGTTGAACTAGGTATGGCCCGTGTGTAGGAAGCACAGTTCTTTTGTTCTGAGCAAGCTCACTGTTCGGAGCCCATAGGAAAAATAGTAGAGAAGAAGAGTGCTCATTTCTCAAAAGCAGAGTGTTTTTCTTGTAAGGCGAGCTAGTGTTTGATTCCCAGTCCTAAATGGAGTTGAATCACATGCGGTTTTTGGTCCTATGAGCAAGAGTTGTTTTCTGGTAAGGAAAGTCACTATTGCGCTCCCTTTGCCTTACACAGTGCAAATAGCACTCACGTATGTTCCCAGCAAGTACAGTGTATAGGACTGAAGAGGAGCTACTGTTCTTGTCAGTTTCCTAAGCAGAATTGAACTAGATATGGCCGTGTGTGTAGGAAGCACAGTTCTTTTGTTCTGAGCAAGCTCACTGTTCTGGCCATATAGGAAACACAGTAGAGTAGAAGAGTGCTCTTTTCTCAAAAGCAGAGTGTGTTTCTTGTAAGGAGAGCTAGCATTTGTTTCCCAGTCCTAAATAGAGTTGAGTCACATGCAGTTTCTGGTCCTACGAGCAAGAGTTGTTTTCTGGTAAGAAGAGTCACTATTGCACTCCCATTGCCATACACAGTGCAAATAGCACTCGCGTCTCTTTCCAGCAAGTACAGTGTATTGGACTGAAGAGGAGCTAATGTTCTTGTCAGTTTCCTAAGCAGAGTTGAACTAGATATGGCCCGTGTGTGTAGGAAGCACAGTTCTTTTGTTCTGAGCAAGCTCACTGTTCTGGCCTTATAAGAAACACAGTAGAGCAGAAGAGTGATCTTTTCTAAAAAGCAGAGTGTGTTTCTTGTAAGGCAATCTAGCGTTTGTTTCCCTTTTCTAAATGGCGTTGAGTCACATGCAGTTTTTAGTCCTACGAGCAAGAGTTGTTTTCTGTTAAGAAGGGTCTCTATTGCGCTCCCATTGCCATACACAGTGCAAATAGCACTTGCGTCTGTTCTCAGCAAGTACAGTGTATTGGACTGAAGGGGAGCTACTGTTCTTGTCAGTTTCCTAAGCAGAGTTGAACTAGATATGGCCCGTGTGTGTAGGAAGCACAGTTCTTTTCCTCTGAAGAAGCTCACTGTTCGGACCCCATAGGAAACACAGTAGAGTAGAAGAGTGCTCTTCTCTCAAAAGCAGAGTTTGTTTCTAGGAAGGCGAGCTAGCATTTGTTTTTCTTTTTTTTTGTTTGTTTGTTTGTTTGTTTTTCGAGACAGGGTTTCTCTGTGTAGCTTTGTGCCTTTCCTGGAACTCGCTTTGAAGACCAGGCTGGCCTCGAACTCACAGAGATCCGCCTGGCTCTGCCTCCCGAGTGCTGGGATTAAAGGCGTGCGCCACCACTGCCCGGCACGAGCTAGCATTTGATTCCCAGTCCTAAATGGAGTTGAATCACATGCAGTTTCTGGTCTTACAAGCAAGAGTTGTTTTCTGGTAAGAAGACTCACTATTGCGCTCCGATTCTCATACACAGGGCAAATAGCACTGGCGTCTGTTCCCAGCATGTACAGTGAATTGGACTGAAGAGGATCTACTGTTCCTGTCAGTTTCCTAATCAGAAATGAACTAGATATGGCCCTTGTGTAGGAAGCACAGTTCTTTTGTTCTGAGCAAGCTCACTGTTCTGGCCTTATAAGAAACACAGTTGAGCAGAAGAGTGATCTTTTCTAAAAAGCAGAGTGTGTTTCTTGTAAGGCGATCTAGCGTTTGTTTCCCTTTTCAAAATGCAGTTGAGTCACATGAAGTTTTTAGTCCTACGAGCAAGAGTTGTTTTCTGGTAAGAAGGGTCTCTATTGCGCTCCCATTGCCCTACACAGTGCAAATAGCACTCACGTCTGTTCCCAGCAAGTACAGTGTATTGTACTGAAGGGGAGCTACTGTTCTTGTCAGTTTCCTAAGCAGAGTTGAACTAGGTATGGCCCGTGTGTAGGAAGCACAGTTCTTTTGTTCTGAGCAAGCTCACTGTTCGGAGCCCATAGGAAAAATAGTAGAGAAGAAGAGTGCTCATTTCTCAAAAGCAGAGTGTTTTTCTTGTAAGGCGAGCTAGTGTTTGATTCCCAGTCCTAAATGGAGTTGAATCACATGCGGTTTTTGGTCCTATGAGCAAGAGTTGTTTTCTGGTAAGGAAAGTCACTATTGCGCTCCCTTTGCCTTACACAGTGCAAATAGCACTCACGTATGTTCCCAGCAAGTACAGTGTATAGGACTGAAGAGGAGCTACTGTTCTTGTCAGTTTCCTAAGCAGAATTGAACTAGATATGGCCGTGTGTGTAGGAAGCACAGTTCTTTTGTTCTGAGCAAGCTCACTGTTCTGGCCATATAGGAAACACAGTAGAGTAGAAGAGTGCTCTTTTCTCAAAAGCAGAGTGTGTTTCTTGTAAGGAGAGCTAGCATTTGTTTCCCAGTCCTAAATAGAGTTGAGTCACATGCAGTTTCTGGTCCTACGAGCAAGAGTTGTTTTCTGGTAAGAAGAGTCACTATTGCACTCCCATTGCCATACACAGTGCAAATAGCACTCGCGTCTCTTTCCAGCAAGTACAGTGTATTGGACTGAAGAGGAGCTAATGTTCTTGTCAGTTTCCTAAGCAGAGTTGAACTAGATATGGCCCGTGTGTGTAGGAAGCACAGTTCTTTTGTTCTGAGCAAGCTCACTGTTCTGGCCTTATAAGAAACACAGTAGAGCAGAAGAGTGATCTTTTCTAAAAAGCAGAGTGTGTTTCTTGTAAGGCAATCTAGCGTTTGTTTCCCTTTTCTAAATGGCGTTGAGTCACATGCAGTTTTTAGTCCTACGAGCAAGAGTTGTTTTCTGTTAAGAAGGGTCTCTATTGCGCTCCCATTGCCATACACAGTGCAAATAGCACTTGCGTCTGTTCTCAGCAAGTACAGTGTATTGGACTGAAGGGGAGCTACTGTTCTTGTCAGTTTCCTAAGCAGAGTTGAACTAGATATGGCCCGTGTGTGTAGGAAGCACAGTTCTTTTCCTCTGAAGAAGCTCACTGTTCGGACCCCATAGGAAACACAGTAGAGTAGAAGAGTGCTCTTCTCTCAAAAGCAGAGTTTGTTTCTAGGAAGGCGAGCTAGCATTTGTTTTTCTTTTTTTTTGTTTGTTTGTTTGTTTGTTTTTCGAGACAGGGTTTCTCTGTGTAGCTTTGTGCCTTTCCTGGAACTCGCTTTGAAGACCAGGCTGGCCTCGAACTCACAGAGATCCGCCTGGCTCTGCCTCCCGAGTGCTGGGATTAAAGGCGTGCGCCACCACTGCCCGGCACGAGCTAGCATTTGATTCCCAGTCCTAAATGGAGTTGAATCACATGCAGTTTCTGGTCTTACAAGCAAGAGTTGTTTTCTGGTAAGAAGACTCACTATTGCGCTCCGATTCTCATACACAGGGCAAATAGCACTGGCGTCTGTTCCCAGCATGTACAGTGAATTGGACTGAAGAGGATCTACTGTTCCTGTCAGTTTCCTAATCAGAAATGAACTAGATATGGCCCGTGTGTGTAGAAAGCACAGTTCTTTTGTTCTGAGCAAGGTCAATGTTCTGGCCCTATAGGAAACACAGTAGAGTAGAAGAGTGCCCTTTTCTCAAAAGCAGAGTGTGTTCCTTGTAAGGGGAGCTATCGTTTGTTTCCCAGTCCAAAATAGAGTTGAGTCAAAGGCAGTTTCTATTCCTACGAGCAAGAGTTGTTTTCTCGTAAGAAGAGTCACTATTGCGCTCCCATTGCCATACACAATGCAAATAGCTCTCGCGTCTCTTCCCAGCAAGTACAGTGTATTGGACTGAGAGGAGCTAATATTCTTGTCAGTTTCCTAAGCAGAGTTGAACTAGATATGGCCCGTGTGTAGGAAGCACAGTTCTTTTGTTCTGAGCAAGCTCACTTTTCAGACCCCATAGGAAACACAGTAGAGTAGAAGAGTGCTCTTTTTTCAAAAGCAGAGTGTGTTTCTAGTAAGACGAGATAGCGTTTGTTTCCCAGTACTAAATGGAGTTGAGTCACATGCAGTTTCTGGTCCTACGAGCAAGAGTTGTTTTCTGGTAAGAAGAGTCACTATTGCGATCGCATTGCCATACAAGTGCAAATAGCGCTCGCGTCTGTTCCCAGAAAGTACAGTGTATTGGACTGAAGAGGAGCTACTGTTCTTGTCAGTTTCCTAAGCAGAGTTGAACTAGATATGGCCCGTGTGTGTAGGAAGCACAGTTCTTTTGTTCTGAGCAAGCTCACAGTTCTGGCCGTATAGGAAACACAGTAGAGTAGAAGAGTGCTCGTTTCTCAAAAGCAGAGTGTGTTTTTGTAAGGCAAGCTAGTGTTTGTTTCCCAGTCCTAAATGGAGTTGAGTCACATGCAGTTTTTGGTCCTACGAGCAAGAGTTGTTTTCAGGTAAGGAAGTCACTATTGTGCTCCAATTACCATACATGCTGCAAATAGCACTTGTGTCTGTTCCCATCAAGTACAGTGTATTGGACTGAAGAGGAGATACTGTTCTTGTCAGTTTCCTAAGCAGAGTTGAACTAGATATGGCCCATGTGTGTAGGAAGCGCAGTTCCTTTGTTCTGAGCAAGGTCACTGTTCGGACCCCATAGGAAACACAGTAGAGTAGAAGAGTGCTCATTTCTCAAAAGCAGAGTGTGTTTCTTGTAAGGCGAGCTACCGTTTGTTCCCCAGTCCTAAATGGAGTTGAGTCACATGCAGTTTCTGGTCCTACGAGCAAGAGTTGTTTTCTGGTAAGAAGAGTCACTATTGCGCTCCCATTGTCATACACAGGGCAAATAGCACTGGCGTCGGTGCCCAGCATGTACAGTGTATTGGACTGAAGAGGATCTACTGTTCTTGTCAGTTTCCTAAGCAGAATTGAACTAGATATGGCCGTGTGTGTAGGAAGCACAGATCTTTTGTTCTGAGCAAGCTCTCTGTTCTGGCCCTATAGGAAACAGGGTAGAGTAGAGGAGTGCTCTTTTCTCAAAAGCAGAGTTTGTTTGTTGTAAGGCAAGCTAGCATTTGTTTCCCAGTCCTAAATGGAGTTGAATCACATTCAGTTTTTGGTCCTATGAGCAAGAGTTGTTTTCTGGTAAGGAAAGACACTATTGCGATCCCATTGCCATGCACAGTGCAAATATCACTCGCGTCTGTTCCCAGCAATTGCAGTGTATTGGACTGAAGAGGAGCTACTGTTCTTGTCAGTTTCCTAAGCAGAGTTGAACTAGATATGGCCTGTGTGTGTAGGAAGCACAGTTCCTTTGTTCTGAGCAAGGTCACAGTTCGGACCCCATAGGAAACACAGTAGATTATAGGAGTGCTCTTTTCTCAAAAGCAGAGTGTGTTTCTTGTAAGGCGAGCTACCGTTTTTTTCCCAGTTCTAAATGGTGTTGAGTCACATGCAGTTTCTGGTCCTACGAGCAAGAGTTGTTTTTTGGTAAGAAGACTCACTATTGCCCTCCCATTGTCATACACAGGGCAAATAGAACTGGCGTCGGTTCCCAGCATGTACAGTGTATTGGATTGAAGAGGATCTTCTGTTCTTGTCAGTTTCCTAAGCAGAATTGAACTAGATATGGCCGTGTGTGTAGGATGCACAGTTCTTATCTTCTGAGCAAGCTCACTGTTCTGGAACTATAGGAAACACAGTAGAGTAGAAGAGTGCTCTTTTCTCAAAAGCAGAGTGTGTTTCTTGTTAGGCGAGCTAGCGTTTATTTCCCAGTCCTAAATGGAGTTGAATCACATGCAGTTTTCGGTCCTACAAGCAAGACTTCTTTTCTGGTAAGAAGACTCACTATTGCGCTCCCATTGTCATACACAGGGCAAATAGCACTGGCGTCTGTTCCCAGCATGTACAGTGAATTGGACTGAAGAGGATCTACTGTTCCTGTCAGTTTCTGAATCAGAAATGAACTAGATATGGCCCGTGTGTGTAGGAAGCACAGTTCTTTTGTTCTGAGCAAGCTCACTGTTCTGGCCCTATAGGAAACACAGTAGATTAGAAGAGTGCTCTTTTCTCAAAAGCAGAGTGTGTTCCTTGTAAGGGGAGCTAGTGTTTGTTTCCCAGTCCTAATTAGAGTTGAGTCACATGCAGTTTCTGGTCCTACGAGTAAGAGTTGTTTTCTGGTAAGAAGAGTCACTATTGGGCTCCCATTGCCATACACAGTGCAAATAGCACTCGCGTCTCTTCCCAGCAAGTACAGTGTATCGGACTGAAGAGGAGCTAATATTCTTGTCAGTTTCCTAAGCAGAGTTGAACTAGATATGGCCCTTGTGTGTAGGAAGCACAGTTCTTTTGTTCTGAGCAAGCTCACTTTTCAGACCCCATTGGAAACACAGTAGAGTAGAAGAGTGCTCTTTTCTCAAAAGTAGAGTGTGTTTCTAGTAAGACGAGATAGCATTTGTTTCCCAGTACTAAATGGAGTTGAGTCACATGTAGTTTCTGGTCCTACGAGGAAGAGTTGTTTTCTGGTAAGAAGAGTCACTATTGCGCTCCCATTGCCATACACAGTGCAAATAGCACTCGCGTCTGTTCCCAGAAAGTACAGTGTATTGGACTGAAGAGGAGCTACTGTTCTTGTCAGTTTCCTAAGCAGAGTTGAACTAGATATGTCCCGTGTGTGTAGGAAGCACAGTTCTTTTGTTCTGAACAAGCTCACTGTTCTGGCCCTATAGGAAACACAGTAGAGTAGAAGAGTGCTCTTTTCTCAAAAGCAGAGTGTGTTTCTTGTAAGGCAAGCTAGCGTTTGTTTCCCAGGCCTAAATGGAGTTGAGTCACATGCAGGTTTTGGTCCTACGAGCAAGAGTTTTTTTCTGGTAAGGAAGTCACTATTGTGCTCCTATTGCCATACACAGTGCAAATAGCACTCGCGTCTGTTCCCATCAAGTACAGTGTATTGGACTGAAGAGGAGCTACAGTTCTTGTCAGATTCCTAAGCAGAGTTGAACTAGATATGGCCCGTGTGTGTAGGAAGCACAGTTCCTTTGTTCTGAGCAAGGTCACTCTTCGGACCCATTAGGAAACACAGTAGAGTAGAAGAGTGCTCTTTTCTCAAAAGCAGAGTGTGTTTCTTGTAAGGCGAGCTACCATTTGTTCCCCAGTCCTAAATGGAGTTGAGTCACATGCAGTTTCTGGTCTTACGAGCAAGAGTTATTTTCTGGTAGGAAGAGTCACTATTGCGCGCCCATTGTCATACACAGGGCAAAGAGCACTGGCGTCGTTTCCCACCATGTACAGTCTATTGGACTGAAGAGGAGCTACTGTTCTGTCAGTTTCCTAAGCAGAGTTGAACTAGATATGGCCCCTGTGTGTAGTAAGCACAATTCTTTTGTTCTGAGCAATCTCACTGTTCTGGCCCTATAGGAAACAGGGTAGAGTAGAAGAGTTCTCTTTTCTCAAATGCAGAGTGTGTTTCTTGTATGGCGAGCTAGCGTCTGTTTCCCAGTCCTAAGTGGAGTTAAATCACATCCAGTTTCTGGTCCTACGAGGAAGAGTTGTTTTCAGGTAAGAAGTGTCACTATTGCGCTCCCATTGTCATACACAGGGCAAATAGCACTGGCTTTTGTTCCCAGCACGACAGTGTATTAGACTGAACAGGATCTACCATTCCTGTCTGTTTGCTAAGCAGAATTGAACTAGATATGGTCCGTGTGTGTAGGAAGCACAGTTCTTTTGTTCTGAACAAGCTCACTGTTATGGCCTTATAGGAAACACAGTAGAGCAGAAGAGTGATTTTTTCTAAAAAGCAGAGTGTGTTTCTTGTAAGGCGACCTAGCGTTTGTTTCCCTTTTCTAAATGGAGTTGAGTCACATGCAGTTTTTAGTCTTACGAGCAAGAGTTGTTTCCTGGTAAGAAGGGTCTCTATTGCGCTCCCATTGCCCTACACAGAGCAAATAGCACTTGCGTCTGTTCCCAGCAAGTACAGTGTATTGGACTGAAGGGGAGCTACTGTTCTTTTCAGTTTCCTAAGCAGAGTTGAACTAGATATGGCTCGTGTGTGTAGGAAGCACAATTCTTTTCTTCTGATCAAGCTCACTGTTCGGACCCCATTGGAAACACAGTAGAGTAGAAGAGTGCTCTTCTCTCAAAAGCAGAGTTTGTTTCTAGGAAGGCGAGCTAGCGTTTGTTTCCCAGTCCTAAATGGAGTTGAATCACATGCAGTTTCTGGTCCTACAAGCAAGAGTTGTTTTCTGGTAAGAAGACTCACTATTGCGCTCCAATTCTCATACACAGGGCAAATAGCACTGGCGTCTGTTCCCAGCATGTACAGTGAATTGGACTGAAGAGGATCTACTGTTCCTGTCAGTTTCCTAATCAGAAATGAACTAGATATGGCTCGTGTGTGTAGGAAGCACAGTTCTTTTGTTCTGAGCAAGCTCACTGTTCTGGCCCTATAGGAATCACAGTAGAGTAGAAGAGTGCTCTTTTCTCAAAAGCAGAGTGTTTCCTTGTAAGGGGAGCTAGCGTTTGTTTCCCAGTCCTAATTAGAGTTGAGTCACATGCAGTTTCTGGTCCTACGAGGTAGAGTTGTTTTCTGGTAAGAAGAGTCACTATTGCGCTCCCATTGCCATACACAGTGCAAATAGCACTCGCGTCACTTCCCAGCAAGTACAGTGTATTGGACTGAAGAGGAGCTAATGTTCTTGTCAGTTTCCTAAGCAGAGTTGAACTAGATATGGCCGTGTGTGTAGGAAGCACAGATCTTTTGTTCTGAGCAAGCTCTCTGTTCTGGCCCTATAGGAAACAGGGTAGAGTAGAGGAGTGCTCTTTTCTCAAAAGCAGAGTTTGTTTGTTGTAAGGCAAGCTAGCATTTGTTTCCCAGTCCTAAATGGAGTTGAATCACATTCAGTTTTTGGTCCTATGAGCAAGAGTTGTTTTCTGGTAAGGAAAGACACTATTGCGATCCCATTGCCATGCACAGTGCAAATATCACTCGCGTCTGTTCCCAGCAATTGCAGTGTATTGGACTGAAGAGGAGCTACTGTTCTTGTCAGTTTCCTAAGCAGAGTTGAACTAGATATGGCAAGTGTGTGTAGGAAGCACAGTTCCTTTGTTCTGAGCAAGGTCACAGTTCGGACCCCATAGGAAACACAGTAGATTATAGGAGTGCCCTTTTCTCAAAAGCAGAGTGTGTTTCTTGTAAGGCGAGCTACCGTTTTTTTCCCAGTTCTAAATGGTGTTGAGTCACATGCAGTTTCTGGTCCTACGAGCAAGAGTTGTTTTTTGGTAAGAAGACTCACTATTGCCCTCCCATTGTCATACACAGGGCAAATAGAACTGGCGTCGGTTCCCAGCATGTACAGTGTATTGGATTGAAGAGGATCTTCTGTTCTTGTCAGTTTCCTAAGCAGAATTGAACTAGATATGGCCGTGTGTGTAGGATGCACAGTTCTTATCTTCTGAGCAAGCTCACTGTTCTGGAACTATAGGAAACACAGTAGAGTAGAAGAGTGCTCTTTTCTCAAAAGCAGAGTGTGTTTCTTGTTAGGCGAGCTAGCGTTTATTTCCCAGTCCTAAATGGAGTTGAATCACATGCAGTTTTCGGTCCTACAAGCAAGAGTTCTTTTCTGGTAAGAAGACTCACTATTGCGCTCCCATTGTCATACACAGGGCAAATAGCACTGGCGTCTGTTCCCAGCATGTACAGTGAATTGGACTGAAGAGGATCTACTGTTCCTGTCAGTTTCTGAATCAGAAATGAACTAATTATGGCCCGTGTGTGTAGGAAGCACAGTTCTTTTATTCTGAGCAAGCTCACTGTTCTGGCCCTATAGGAAACACACTAGATTAGAAGAGTGCTCTTTTCTCAAAAGCAGAGTGTGTTCCTTGTAAGGGGAGCTAGTGTTTGTTTCCCAGTCCTAATTAGAGTTGAGTCACATGCAGTTTCTGGTCCTACGAGTAAGAGTTGTTTTCTGGTAAGAAGAGTCACTATTGGGCTCCCATTGCCATACACAGTGCAAATAGCACTCGCGTCTCTTCCCAGCAAGTACAGTGTATCGGACTGAAGAGGAGCTAATATTCTTGTCAGTTTCCTAAGCAGAGTTGAACTAGATATGGCCCTTGTGTGTAGGAAGCACAGTTCTTTTGTTCTGAGCAAGCTCACTTTTCAGACCCCATAGGAAACACAGTAGAGTAGAAGAGTGCTCTTTTCTCAAAAGTAGAATGTGTTTCTAGTAAGACGAGATAGCATTTGTTTCCCAGTACTAAATGGAGTTGAGTCACATGTAGTTTCTGGTCCTACGAGGAAGAGTTGTTTTCTGGTAAGAAGAGTCACTATTGCGCTCCCATTGCCATACACAGTGCAAATAGCACTCGCGTCTGTTCCCAGAAAGTACAGTGTATTGGACTGAAGATGATCTACTGTTCTTGTCAGTTTCCTAAGCAGAGTTGAACTAGATATGGCCCGTGTGTGTAGGAAGCACAGTTCTTTTGTTCTGAGCAAGCTCACTGTTCTGGCCCTATAGGAAACACAGTAGAGTAGAAGAGTGCTCTTTTCTCAAAAGCAGAGTGTGTTTCTTGTAAGGCAAGCTAGCGTTTGTTTCCCAGGCCTAAATGGAGTTGAGTCACATGCAGGTTTTGGTCCTACGAGCAAGAGTTTTTTTCTGGTAAGGAATTCACTATTGTGCTCCTATTGCCATACACAGTGCAAATAGCACTCGCGTCTGTTCCCATCAAGTACAGTGTATTGGACTGAAGAGGAGCTACAGTTCTTGTCAGATTCCTAAGCAGAGTTGAACTAGATATGGCCCGTGTGTGTAGGAAGCACAGTTCCTTTGTTCTGAGCAAGGTCACTCTTCGGACCCATTAGGAAACACAGTAGAGTAGAAGAGTGCTCTTTTCTCAAAAGCAGAGTGTGTTTCTTGTAAGGCGAGCTACCATTTGTTCCCCAGTCCTAAATGGAGTTGAGTCACATGCAGTTTCTGGTCTTACGAGCAAGAGTTGTTTTCTGGTAGGAAGAGTCACTATTGCGCGCCCATTGTCATACACAGGGCAAAGAGCACTGGCGTCGTTTCCCACCATGTACAGTCTATTGGACTGAAGAGGAGCTACTGTTCTGTCAGTTTCCTAAGCAGAGTTGAACTAGATATGGCCCCTGTGTGTAGTAAGCACAATTCTTTTGTTCTGAGCAATCTCACTGTTCTGGCCCTATAGGAAACAGGGTAGAGTAGAAGAGTTCTCTTTTCTCAAATGCAGAGTGTGTTTCTTGTATGGCGAGCTAGCGTCTGTTTCCCAGTCCTAAGTGGAGTTAAATCACATCCAGTTTCTGGTCCTACGAGGAAGAGTTGTTTTCAGGTAAGAAGTGTCACTATTGCGCTCCCATTGTCATACACAGGGCAAATAGCACTGGCTTTTGTTCCCAGCACGACAGTGTATTAGACTGAACAGGATCTACCGTTCCTGTCTGTTTGCTAAGCAGAATTGAACTAGATATGGTCCGTGTGTGTAGGAAGCACAGTTCTTTTGTTCTGAACAAGCTCACTGTTATGGCCTTATAGGAAACACAGTAGAGCAGAAGAGTGATTTTTTCTAAAAAGCAGAGTGTGTTTCTTGTAAGGCGACCTAGCGTTTGTTTCCCTTTTCTAAATGGAGTTGAGTCACATGCAGTTTTTAGTCTTACGAGCAAGAGTTGTTTCCTGGTAAGAAGGGTCTCTATTGCGCTCCCATTGCCCTACACAGAGCAAATAGCACTTGCGTCTGTTCCCAGCAAGTACAGTGTATTGGACTGAAGGGGAGCTACTGTTCTTTTCAGTTTCCTAAGCAGAGTTGAACTAGATATGGCTCGTGTGTGTAGGAAGCACAATTCTTTTCTTCTGATCAAGCTCACTGTTCGGACCCCATTGGAAACACAGTAGAGTAGAAGAGTGCTCTTCTCTCAAAAGCAGAGTTTGTTTCTAGGAAGGCGAGCTAGCGTTTGTTTCCCAGTCCTAAATGGAGTTGAATCACATGCAGTTTCTGGTCCTACAAGCAAGAGTTGTTTTCTGGTAAGAAGACTCACTATTGCGCTCCGATTCTCATACACAGGGCAAATACCACTGGCGTCTGTTCCCAGCATGTACAGTGAATTGGACTGAAGAGGATCTACTGTTCCTGTCAGTTTCCTAATCAGAAATGAACTAGATATGGCCCGTGTGTGTAGGAAGCACAGTTCTTTTGTTCTGAGCAAGCTCACTGTTCTGGCCCTATAGGAATCACAGTAGAGTAGAAGAGTGCTCTTTTCTCAAAAGCAGAGTGTTTCCTTGTAAGGGGAGCTAGCGTTTGTTTCCCAGTCCTAATTAGAGTTGAGTCACATGCAGTTTCAGGTCCTACGAGGGAGAGTTGTTTTCTGGTAAGAAGAGTCACTATTGCGCTCCCATTGCCATACACAGTGCAAATAGCACTCGCGTCACTTCCCAGCAAGTACAGTGTATTGGACTGAAGAGGAGCTAATGTTCTTGTCAGTTTCCTAAGCAGAGTTGAACTAGATATGGCCCGTGTGTGTAGGAAGCACAGTTCTTTTGTTCTGAGCAAGCTCACTTTTCAGACCCCATAGGAAACACAGTAGAGTAGAAGAGTGCTCTTTTCTCAAAAGCAGAGTGTGTTTCTAGTAAGACGAGATAGCGTTTGTTTCCCAGTACTAAATGGAGTTGTGTCACATGCAGTTTCTGGTCCTACGAGCAAGAGTTGTTTTCTGGTAAGAAGAGTCACTATTGCGCTCCCATTGCCATACACAGTGCAAATAGCACTCGTGTCTGTTCCCAGAAAGTACAGTGTATTGGACTGAAGAGGAGCTACTGTTCTTGTCAGTTTCCTAAGCAGAGTTGAACTAGATATGGCCCGTGTGTGTAGGAAGCACAGTTCTTTTGTTCTGAGCAAGCTCACTGTTCTGGCCCTATAGGAAACACAGTAGAGTAGAAGAGTGCTCTTTTCTCAAAAGCAGAGTGTGTTTCTTGTAAGGCAACCTAGCGTTTGTTTCCCAGTCCTAAATGGAGTTGAGTCACATGCAGTTTTTGGTCCTACGAGCAAGAGTTGTTTTCTGGTAAGGAATTCACTATTGTGCTCCAATTGCCATACACAGTGCAAATAGCACTTGCGTCTGTTCCCAGCAAGTACAGTTTATTGGACTGAAGAGGAGCTACTGTTCTTGTCAGTTTCCTAAGCAGAGTTGAACTAGATATGGCCCGTGTGTGTAGGAAGCACAGTTCCTTTGTTCTGAGCAAGGTCACTGTTCGGACCCCATAGGAAACACAGTAGAGTAGAAGAGTGCTCTTTTCTCAAAAGCAGAGTGTGTTTCTTGTAAGGCGAGCTACCGTTTTTTTCCCAGTTCTAAATGGTGTTGAGTCACATGCAGTTTCTGGTCCTACGAGCAAGAGTTGTTTTTTGGTAAGAAGACTCACTATTGCGCTCCCATTGTCATACACAGGGCAAATAGAACTGGCGTCGGTTCCCAGCATGTACAGTGTATTGGATTGAAGAGGATCTTCTGTTCTTGTCAGTTTCCTAAGCAGAATTGAACTAGATATGGCCGTGTGTGTAGGATGCACCGTTCTTATCTTCTGAGCAAGCTCACTGTTCTGGAACTATAGGAAACACAGTAGAGTAGAAGAGTGCTCTTTTCTCAAAAGCAGAGCGTGTTTCTTGTAATGCGAGCTAGCGTTTATTTCCCAGTCCTAAAAGGAGTTGAATCACATGCAGTTTTCGGTCCTACAAGCAAGAGTTGTTTTCTGGTAAGAAGAGTCACTATTGCGCTCCCATTGCCATACACAGAGCAAATAGCACTCGCATCTGTTCCCAGCAAATACAGTGTATTGGACTGAAAAGGAGCTACGGTTCTTTTCAGTATCCTAAGCAGAGTTGAACTAGATATGGCCCCTGTGTGTAGGAAGCACAGTTTTTGTTGTGAGCAAGCTCAATGTTCGGACCCCATAGAAAACACAGTAGAGTAGAAGAGTGCTCTTTTCTCAAAAGCAGAGTGTGTTTCTTGAAAGGCGAGCTAGTGGTTATTTCCCAGTCAGAAATGGAGTTGAATCCCATGCAGTTTCTGGTCCTAGGAGCAAGAGTTTTTTTTTTTTTTGTTAAGAAGAGTCACTTTTGAGCTCCCATTGCCATAGACAGTGCAAATAGCACTCGCGTCTCTTCCCAGCAAGTACAGTGTATTGGATTGAAGAAGAGCTACTGTTCTTGTCAGTTTCCTAAGCAGAGTTGATCTAGATATGGCCCGTGTGTGTAGGATGCACAGTTCTTTTGTTCTGAGCAAGCTCACTTTTCGGACCCCATAGGAAACACAGTAGAATAGAAGAGTGCTCTTTTCTCAAAAGCAGAAGGTGTTTCTTGTAAGGCGAGCTAGCGTTTGTTTCCCAGTCCTAGATGGAGTTGAATCCCATGCAATATCTGGTCTTAAGAGCAAGAGTTGTTTTCTGGTAAGAATAGTCACTATTGCGATCCCATTGTCATAGACAGGGCAAATAGCACTGGCGTCTGTTCCCAGCATGTACAGTGTATTGAACTGAAGAAGATCTACTGTTCTTGTCAGTTTCCTAAGCAGAATTGAACTAGATATGGCCCCTGTGTGTAGGAAGCACAGTTCTTTTGTTCTGAGCAAGCTCACTGTTCTGGCCCTATAGGAAACACCGTAGAGTAGAAGAGTGCTCTTTTCTCAAAAGCAGAGTGTGTTTCCTGTAAGGCGAGCTAGCATTTGTTTCCCAGTTCTAAATGGAGTTGAGCCACATGCAGTTTGTGGTCCTACGAGCAAGAGATGTTTTCTGGTAAGAAGAGTCACTATTGGGCTCCCATTGCCATACAAAGTACAAATAGCACTTGCGTCTGTTCCCAGCAAGTACAGTGTATTGGACTGAAGAGCAGCTACTGTTCTTGACAGTTTCCTAAGCAGAGTTGAACTAGATATGGCCCCTGTGTGTAGGAAGCACAGTTCTTTTGTTCTGAGCAAGCTCACTGTTCGGACCTCATAGGAAACACAGTAGAGTAAAAGAGTGCTCTTTTCTCAAAAGCAGAGTGTGTTTCTTTTAAGGCGAGATAGCGTTTGTTTCCAGGTCATAAACGGAGTTGAATCACATGCAGTTTCTGGTCCTATGATCAAAAGATATTTTGTGGTAAGGATGTCACTGTTGCGCTCCCATTGCCATACACAGTGCAAATAGCACTCGCGTCTATTCCCATCAAGTACAGTGTATTGTACTGAAAAGGAGCTACTGTTCTTGTCAGTATCCTAAGCAGAGTTGAACTAGATATGGCCCGTGTGTGTAGGAAGCACAGTTTTTGTTCTCAGCAAGCTCACTGTTCGGACCCCATAGGAAACACAGTAGAGTAGATGAGTGATCTTTTATCAAAAGCAGAGTGTGTTTCTTGTAAGGCGAGCTAGTGCTTGTTTCCCAGTCAGAAAAGGAGTTGAATCACATGCATTTTCTGGTCCTACGAGCAAGAGTTGTTTTCTGGTAAGAAGAGTCACTACTGAGCTCCCATTCTAATACACAGTGAAAATAGCACTGGCGTCTGTTCCCAGCATGTACAGTGCATTGGACTGAAGAGGATCTACTGTTCTTGTCAGTTTCCTAAGCAGAATTGAACTAGATATGGCCCCTGTGTATAGGAAGCACAGTTCTTTTGTTCTGAGCAAGCTCACTGTTCTGGCCTTATAGGAAACACAGTAGAGTGGAAGAGTGTTCTTTTGCAAAAGCAAAGTGAGTTTCTTGTAAGGCTAGCTAGCGTTTGTTTCCCAGTCCTAAATGGGGTTGAATCACAACAGTTTCTGGTCCTATGAGCAAGAGTTGTTTTCTGGTAAGAAGAGTCACTATTGCGCTCCCTTTGCCATACACAGTGAAAATAGCCCTCACGTCTGTTCCCAGCAAGTACAGTGTATTGGACTGAAGAGGAGCTACTATTCTTGTCAGTTTCCTAAGCAGAGTTGAACTAGATATGGCCCGTGTGTGTAGGAAGCACAGTTCTTTTGTTTTGAGCAAGCTCACTGTTCTGGCCCTATAAGAAAAACTGTAGAGTAGAAGAGTGCTCTTTTCTCAAGCAGAGTGTGTTTATTGTAATGCTAGCTCGCGTTTGTTTCCCAGTAGTAAATGGAATTGAATCACATGCAGTTTCTGGTCCTACAAGCAAGAGTTGTTTTCTAGTAAGAAGAGTCACTATTGCGCTCCCATTGCCATACACAGTGCAAATAGCACTCGCGTCTGTTCCCAGCAAATACAGTGTATTGGACTGAAAAGGAGCTACGGTTCTTTTCAGTATCCTAAGCAGAGTTGAACTAGATATGGCCCCTGTGTGTAGGAAGCACAGTTTTTGTTGTGAGCAAGCTCAATGTTCGGACCCCATAGGAAACACAGTAGAGTAGAAGAGTGCTCTTTACTCAAAAACAGAGTGTGTTTCTTGAAAGGCGAGCTAGTGGTTATTTCCCAGTCAGAAATGGAGTTGAATCCCATGCAGTTTCTGGTCCTAGGAGCAAGAGTTCTTTTTTGTTAAAAAGAGTGACTTTTGAGCTCCCATTGCCATAGACAGTGCAAATAGCACTCGCATCTCTTCCCAGCAAGTACAGTGTATTGGACCTAAGAGGAGCTACTGTTCTTGTCAGTTTCCTAAGCAGAGTTGAACTAGATAAGGCCCGTGTGTGTAGGAAGCACAGTTCTTTTGTTCTGAGCAAGGTCACTGTTCGGACCCCATAGGAAACACAGTAGAGCAGAAGAGTGCTCTTTTCTCAAAAGTAGAGTGTGTTTCTTGTAAGGCAAGCTAGCGTTTGTTTCCCAGTCCTAAATGGAGTTGAATCACATGCAGTATCTGGTCTTAAGAGCAAGAGTTGTTTTCTGGTAAGAAGAGTCACTATTGCGATCCCATTGTCATAGACAGGGCAAGTATCACTTGCGTCTGTTCCCAGCAAGTACAGTGTATTTAACTGAAGAGGAGCTACTGTTCTTGTCAGTTTCCTAAGCAGACTTGAACTAAATATGGCCCGTGTGTGTAGGAAGCACAGTTCTTTTGTTCTTAGCAAGCTCACTTTTCTGACCCCATAGGAAAAACAGTAGAGTAGAAGAGTGCTCTTTTCTCAAAAGTAGAGTGTGTTTCTTGTAAGGCGAGCTAGCGTTTGTTTCCCAGTCCTAAATGGAGTTGAATCATATGCAGTTTCTGGTCCTACGAGCAAGAATTGTTTTCTGGTAAGGATGTCACTTTTGCGCTCCCATTGCCATACACAGTGCAAATAGCACTCGCGTCTATTCCCAGCAAGTACAGTGTATTGGACTGAAAGGTGCTACTGTTCTTGTCAGTATCCTAAGCAGAGTTTAACTATATATGTCCCCTGTATGTAAGAAGCACAGTTTTTGTTCTGAGAAAGCTCATTCTTCGGACCCCACAGGAAACACAGTAGAGTAGAAGAGTGCTCTTTTCTCAAAAGCAGAGTGTGTTTCTTGAAAGGCGAGCTAGTGGTTATTTCCCAGTCAGAAATGGAGTTGAATCCCATGCAGTTTCTGGTCCTAGGAGCTAGAGTTCTTTTTTGTTAAGAAGAGTGACTTTTGAGCTCCCATTGCCATAGACAGTGCAAATAGCACTCGCATCTCTTCCCAGCAAGTACAGTGTATTGGACTGAAGAGGAGCTACTGTTCTTGTCAGTTTCCTAAGCAGAGTTGAACTAGATATGGCCCGTATGTGTAGGAAGCACAGTTCTTTTGTTCTGAGCAAGGTCACTGTTCGGACCCCATAGGAAACACAGTAGAGTAGAAGAGTGCTCTTTTCTCAAAAGTAGAGTGTGTTTCTTGTAAGGCGAGCTAGCGTTTGTTTCCCAGTCCTAAATGGAGTTGAATCACATGCAGTATCTGGTCTTAAGAGCAAGAGTTGTTTTCTGGTAAGAAGAGTCACTATTGTGCTCCCATTGTCATAGACAGGGCAAATATCACTTGCGTCTGTTCCCAGCAAGTACAGTGTATTGAACTGAAGAGGAGCTACTGTTCTTGTCAGTTTCCTAAGCAGACTTTAACTAGATATGGCCCGTGTGTGTAGGAAGCACATTTCTTTTGTTCTTAGCAAGCTCACTTTTCTGACCCCATAGAAAAAACAGTAGAGTAGAAGAGTGCTCTTTTCTCAAAAGTAGAGTGTATTTCTTGTAAGGCGAGCTAGTGTTTGTTTCCCAGACCTAAATGGAGTTGAATCATATGCAGTTTCTGGTCCTACGATCAAGAGTTGTTTTCTGGTAAGGATGTCACTATTGCGCTCCCATTGCCATACGCAGTGCAAATAGCACTCGCGTCTATTCCCAGCAAGTACAGTGTATTGGAATGAAGAGGAGCTACTGTTCTTGTGAGTTTCCTAAGCAGAGTTGAACTAGATATGGCCCGTGTGTGTAGGAAGCAGTGTTCTTTTGTTCTGAGCAAGCTCACTGTTCTGGCCCTAAAGGAAACACAGTAGAGTAGAAGAGTGCTGTTTTCTCAAAAGCAGAGTGTGTTTCATGTAAGGAGAGCTAGCGTTTGTTTCCCTTTTCTAAATGGAGTTGAGTCACATGCAGTTTTTGGTCCTACGATCAAGAGTTGTTTTCTGTTATGAAGAGTCACTATTTCTCTGCAATTGCCATATACAATGCAAATCGCACTCGCGTCTGTTCCGAGCAAGTACAGTGTATTGGACAGAAGAAAAGCTACTGTTCTTGTCAGTTTCCTAAGCAGAGTTGAACTAGATATGGCCCGTGTGTGTAGGAAGCACAGTTCTATTGTTCTGAGCAAGCTCACTTTTGAGACCCCATAGGAAACACAGTAGAGTAGAAGAGTGCTCTTTTCTCAAAAGCAGAGTGTGTTTCTAGTAAGACGAGCTAGTGTTTGTTTCCCAGTCCTAAATGGAGTTGAATCCCATGGAGTTTCTGGTCCTACGAGCAAGAGTTGTTTTCTGGTAAGAAGAGTCACTATTGTGCTCCCATTGTCATACACAGGGCAAACAGCACTGGCGTCTGTTCCCAGCATGTACAGTGTATTGAACTGAAGTGGATCTACTGTTCTTGTCAGTTTTCTAAGCAGAATTGAACTAGATAAGGCCCGTGTGTGTAGGAATCCCAGTTCTTTTGTTCTGAGCAAGCTCACTGTTCTGGCACTATAAGAAAAACAGTAGAGTAGAAGAGTGCTCTTTTCTCAAAAGCAGAGTGTGTTTATTGTAAGGCGAGCTCGTGTTTGTTTCGCAGTACTAAATGGAGTTGAGTCACGTGCAGTTTCTGGTCCTAAGAGGAAGAGTTGTTTTCTGGTAAGAAGAGTCACTATTGCGCTTTCATTGCCATACACAGTGCAAATAGCACTCGTGTCTGTTCCCAGCAAATACAGTGTATTGGACTGAAAAGAAGCTACTGTTCTTGTCAGTATCCTAAGCAGAATTGAACTAGATATGGCCCCTGTGTGTAGGAAGCACAGTTTTTGTTCTGAGCAAGCTCACTGTTCGGACCCCATAGGAAAAACAGTAGAGTAGAAGAGTGCTCTTTTCTCAAAAGCAGAGTGTGTTTCTTGAAAGGCGAGATAGTGGTTATTTCCCAGTCAGAAATGGAGTTGAATCCCATGCAGTTTCTGTTCCTACGAGCAAGAGTTTTTTTTTGTTAAGAAGAGTCACTTTTGAGCTCCTATTGACATAGACAGTGCAAATAGCACTCTCGTCTGTTCCCAGCAAGTACAGTGTATTGGACTGAAGAGGAGCTACTGTTCTTGTCAGTTTCCTAAGCAGAGTTGAACTGGATATGGCCCGTGTGTGTAGGAAGCACAGTTCTTTTGTTCTGAGCAAGCTCACTGTTCCTACCCCATAGGAAACACAGTAGAGTAGAAGAGTGCTCTTTTCTCAAAAGCAGAGTGTGTTTCTTGTAAGGCGAGCTAGCGTTTATTTCCCAGTCCTAGATGGAGTTGAATCACATGCAGTATCTGGTCTTAAGAGCAAGAGTTTTTTTCTGGTAAGAAGAGACACTATTGCGATCCAATTGTCATAGACAGGGCAAATATCACTTGTGTCTGTTCCCAGCAAGTACAGTGTATTGAACTGAAGAGGAGCTACTGTTCTTGTCAGTTTCCTAAGCAGAGTTGAACTACATATGGCCCGTGTGTGTAGGAAGCACAGTTCTTTTGTTCTGAGCAAGCTCACTGTTCTGGCCCTATAGGAAACACCGTAGAGTGGAAGAGTGTTCTTTTGCAAAAGCAGAGTGAGTTTCTTGTAAGGCAAGCTAGCGTTTGTTTCCCAGTCCTAAATGGAGTTTAATCACAACAGTTTCTAGTCCTACAAGCAAGAGTTGTTTTCTGGTAAGAAGAGTCACTATTGTGCTCCCTTTGCCATACACAGTGCAAATAGCACTCGCGTCTGTTCCCAGCAAGTACAGTGTATTGGACTGAAGTGGAGCTATTGTTCTTGTCAGGTTCCTAAGCAGAGTTGAACTAGATATGGCCCGTGTGTGTAGGAATCACAGTTCTTTTGTTCTGAGCAAGCTCATTGTTCTGGCCCTATAGGAATGCACAGTAGAGTAGAAGAGTGCTCTTTTCTCAAAAGCAGAGTGTCTTTCTTGTAAGGCGAGCTAGCGTTTGTTTCCCAGTCCTAAATGGAGTTGAATCACAACAGTTTCTTGTCCTATGAGCAAGAGTGGTTATCTGGTAAGAAGAGTCACTATTGTGCTTTCATTGTCATACACAGGGCAAATAGCACTCACGTCTGTTCCCAGAAAGTACAGTTTATTGGACCGAAGAGGAGCTACTGTTCATGTCAGTTTCCTAAGCAAAGTTGAACTCGATATGGCCCGTGTGTGTAGGAAGCACAGTCCTTCTGTTCTGAGCAAGCTCACTGTTCTGGCCCTATATGAAACACAGTAGATTAGAAGAGTGCTCTTTTCTCAAAAGCAGAGTGTGTTTCTTGTAAGGCGAGTTAGCATTTGTTTCCCAGTCCTAAATGGAGTTGAATCACATTCAGTTTTTGGTCCTATGAGCAAGAGTTGTTTTCTGGTAAGGAAAGTCACTGTTGCGCTCCCATTGCCATACACAGTGCTAATAGCACTCGCGACTGTTCCCATCAAGTACAGTATATTGGACTGAAGAGGAGCTACTGTTCATGTCAGTTTTCTAAGCAGAGTTGAACTAGATATGGCCCGTGTGTGTAGGAATCACAGTTCTTTTGTTCTGAGCAAGCTCATTGTTCTGGCCCTATAGGAATGCACAGTAGAGTAGAAGAGTGCTCTTTTCTCAAAAGCAGAGTGTGTTTCTTGTAAGGCGAGCTAGCGTTTGTTTCCCAGTCCTAAATGGAGTTGTGTCACGTGCAGTTTTTAGTCCTAAGAGCAAGAGATGTTTTCTGGTAAGAAGAATCACTATTGCGCTCCCATTGCCATACACAGTACCATTAGCACTCGCGTCTGTTCCCAGCAAGTACAGTGTATTAAACTGAAGAGGATCGACTGTTCTTGTCAGTTTCCTAAGCAGAGTTGAACTAGATATGGCCCGTGTGTGTCGCAAGCACAGTTCTTTTGTTCTGAGCAAGCTCACTGTTTGGACCCCATAGGAAACACAGTAGAGTAGAAGAGTGCTCTTTTCTCAAAAGCAGAGTGTGTTTCTGGTATGGCTAGCTAGCGTTTGTTTCCCAGTCCTAAATGGAGTTGAGTCACATGCAGTTTTTGGTCCTACGAGCAAGAGTTGTTTTCTGGTAAGAAGAGTCACTATTGCGCTCCCATTGACATACACAGGGCAAATAGCACTCGCGTCTGTTCCCAGCAATTGCAGTGTATTGGACTGAAGAGGATCTACTGTTCCTGTCAGTTTTCTAAGCAGAATTGAATTAGATATGGCCCGTGTGTGTAGGAAGCACAGTTCTTTTGTTCTGAGCAATCTCACTGTTTTGGCCCTATAAAAAAAACAGTAGAGTAGAAGAGTGCTCCTTTCTTGAAAGCAGAGTGTGTTTCTTGTAAAGCGAGGTAGCGTTTGTTTCCCAGTCCTAAATGGAGTTGAGTCACATGCAGTTTCTGGTCCTACGAGCAAGAGATTTTTTCTGGTAAGAAGAGTCACTATTGTGCTCCCATTGTTATACACAGGGCAAATAGCACTGGCGTCGGTTCCCAGCATGTACAGTGTATTGGACTGAAGAGGATCTATTGTTCTTGTCAGTTTCCTAAGCAGAGTTTAACTAGATATGGCCCATGTGTGTAGCAAGCACAGTTCTTTTGTTCTGAGCTGCCACATTGTTCGGACCCCATAGGAAATACAGTAGAGTAAAAGAGTGCCCTTTTCTCAAAAGCAGAGTGTGTTTCTTGTAAGGCGAGCTAGCGTTTGTTTCCCAGTCCTAAATGGAGTTGAATCCCATGGAGTTTCTGGTCCTACGAGCAAGAGTTGTTTTTTGGTAAGAAGAGTCACTATTGTGCTCGCATTGTCATACACAGGGCAAATAGCACTAGCGTCTGTTCCTAGCATGTACAGTGTATTGAACTAAAGTGGATCTACTGTTCTTGTCAGTTTCCTAAGCAGAATTGAACTAGATATGGCCCGTGTGTAGGATTCCCAGTTCTTTTGTTGTGAGCAAGCTCACTGTTCTGGTCCTTTAAGAAAAACAGTAGAGTAGAGGAGTGCTCCTTTCTCGAAAGCAGAGTGTGTTTCTTGTAAGGCGAGCTAGCGTGGTTTCCCAGTCCTAAGTGGAGTTGAGTCACATGCAGTTTCTGGTCGTACGAGCAAGAGATGTTTTCGGGTAAGAAGAGTCACTATTGTGCTCCCATTGTTATACACAGGGCAAATAGCACTGGCGTCGGTTCCCAGCATGTACAGTGTATTGGACTGAAGAGGATCTACTGTTTTGTCAGTTTCCTAAGCAGAATTGAACTAGATATGGCCGTGTTTGTAGGAAGCACAGTTCTTTTGTTCTGAGCAAGCTCACTGTTCTGGCCTTATAGGAAACACAGTAGAGTACAAGAGTGCTCTTTTCAAAAAGCAAAGTGTGTTTCCTGTAAGGCGAGCTATCGTTTCCTTCCCAGTCTTAAATGGAGTTGAGTCACATGCAGTTTTTGGTCCTACGAGCAAGAGTTGTTTTCTGGTAAGAAAGTCACTATTGTGCTCCAATTGCCTTACACAGTGCAAATAGCACTCGCGTCTGTTCCCAGCAAGTACAGTGTATTGGACTGAAGAGGAGCTACTGTTCTTGTCAGTTTCCTAAGCAGAGTCAAACTAGATATGGCCCGTGTGTGTAGGAAGCACAGTTCCTTTGTTCTGAGGAAGGTCACTGTTCGGACCCCATAGGAAACACAGTGGAGTAGAAGAGTGCTCTTTTCTCAAAAGCAGAGTGTGTTTCTTGTAAGGTGAGCTACCGTTTGTTTCCCAGTCCTAAATGGAGTTGAGTCACATGCAGTTTCTGGTCCTATGAGCAAGTGTTGTTTTCTGGTAAGAAGAGTCACTATTGCGCTCCCATTTTCATACACAGGGCAAATAGCACTGACGTCGGATCCCAGAATGTACAGTGTATTGGACTGAAGAGGATCTACTGTTCTTGTCAGTTTCCTAAGCAGAATTGAACTAGATATGGCCGTGTGAGTAGGAAGCACAGTTCTTTTGTTCTGAGCAAGCTCTCTGTTCTGGCACTATAGGAAACAGGGTAGAGTAGAAGAGTGCTCTTTTCTCAAAAGCAGAGTGTGTTTCTTGTAAGGCAAGCTAGCATTTGTTTCCCAGTCCTAAATGGAGTTAAATAACATTCAGTTTTTGGTCCTATGAGCAAGGGTTGTTTTCTGGTAAGGAAAGTCACTATTGTGCTCCCATTACCACACAGAGTGTAAATAGCACTCGCGTCTGTTCCCATCAAGTACACTGTATTGGACTGAAGAGGAGCTACTGTTTTTGTCAGCTTCCTAAGCAGAGTTGAACTAGATATGGCCCGTGTGTGTAGGAAGCACAGTTCCTTTGTTCTGAGCAAGGTCAATATTCGGACCCCATAGGAAACACAGTAGAGTAGAAGAGTGCTCTTTTCTCAAAAGCAGAGTGTGGTTGCTGTAAGGCAAGCTACCGTTTGTTTCCCAGTCCTAAATGGAGTTGAGTCACATGCAGTTTCTGGTCCTAAGTGCAAGAATTGCTTTCTGGATAGAAGAGTCACTATTGCGCTCCCATTGTCATACACAGGGCAAATAGCACTGGCGTTGGTTCCCAGCATTTACAGTGTATTGGATTGAAGAGGATCTTCTATTCTTTATGTTTCCTAAGCAGAATTGAACTAGATATGGTCCGTGTGTGTAGGAAGCACAGTTCTTTTGTTCTGAGCAAGCTCACTGTTCTGGCCCTATAGGAAACACAGTAGAGTAGAAGAGTGCTCTTTTCTCAAAAGCAGAGTGTGTTTCTTGTAAGGCGAGCTAGCGTTTATTTCCCAGTTCTAAATGGAGTTGAATCACATGCAGTTTTCGGTCCTACGAGCAAGAGTTGTTTTCTGGTAAGGAATGTCACTATTGCTCTCCCATTGCCATACACAGTGCAAATAGCATTCACGTCTGGTCCGAGCAAGTACAGTGTAATGGACTGAAGAGGAGCTACTGTTATTGTCAGTTTCCTAAGCAGAGTTGAACTAGATATGGCCGTGTGTGTAGGAAGCACAGTTCTTTTGTTCTGATCAAGCTCACTGTTCAGAACCCATAGGAAACACAGTAGAGTAGAAGAGTGCTCTTTTCTCAAAAGCAGAGTGTGTTTCTTGTAAGGCGAGCTAGCGTTTGTTTCCCAGTCCTAAATGGAGTTGAATCACATGCAGTTTCTTCTCCTACGAGCAAGAGTTGTTTTCTGGTAATTAAAGTCACTATTGCGCTCCCATTCCCATACACAGTGCAAATAGCACTGGCGTCTGTTCCCCGCAAGTACAGTGTATCGGACTGAAGAGGAGCTACTGTTCTTGTCAGTATCCTAAGCAGAATTGAACTAGATATGGCCCGTATGTGTAGGAATCCCAGTTCTTTTGTTCTGAGCAAGCTCACTGTTCTGGCCCTATAAGAAAAACAGTAGAGTAGAAGAGTGCTCTTTTCTCAAAAGCAGAGTGTGTTTCTTGTAAGGCAAGCTCGCGTTTGTTTCCCAGTTCTAAATGGAGTTGAAACACATGCAGTTTTTGGTCCTATGAGCAAGAGTTGTTTTCTGGTAAGAAGAGTCACTATTGTGCTCCCATACCATACACAGTACAAATAGCACTCGCGTCTTTTCCCAGCAAGTACAGAGTATTGGACTCAAGAGGAGCTACTGTTCTTGTGAGTTTCCTAAAGCAGAGTTGAACTAGATATGGCCCGTGTGTGTAGGAAGCACAGTTCTTTTTTTCTGAGCAAGCTTACTTTTCAGACCCCATAGGAAACACAGTAGAGTAGAAGAGTGCTCTTTTCTCAAAAGCAGAGTGTGTTTCTAGTAAGACGAGCTAGCGTTTGTTTCCCAGTCCTAAATGGAGTTGAATCCCATGGAGTTTCTGGTCCTACGAGCAAGAGTTGTTTTCTGGTAAGAAGAGTCACTATTGTGCATTCATTGTCATACACAGGGCAAATAGCACTCACGTCTGTTCCCAGAAAGTACAGTGTATTGGACTGAAGAGGAGCTACTGTTCATGTCAGTTTCCTAAGCAGAGTTGAACTAGATATGGCCCGTGTGTGTAGGAAGTACAGTCCTTTTGTTCTGAGCAAGCTCACTGTTCTGGCCATATAGGAAACACAGTAGAGTAGAAGAGTGCTCTTTTCTCAAAAGCAGAGTGTGTTTCTTGTAAGGCAAGCTAGCGTTTGTTTCCCAGTCCTAAATGGAGTTGAGTCACATGCAGTTTTTGGTCCTAAGAGCAAGAGTTGTTTTCTGGTAAGGAAGTCACTATTGTGCTCCAATAGCCATACACAGTGCAAATAGCACTCGCGTCTGTTCCCATCAAGTACAGTGTATTGGACTGAAGAGGATCTACTGTTCTTGTCAGTTTCCTAAGCAGAGTTGAACTAGATATGGCCCGTGTGTGTAGGAAGCACAGTTCCTTTGTTCTGAGCAAGGTCACTGTTCGGACCCCACAGGAAACACAGTAGAGTAGAAGAGTGCTCTTTTCTCAAAAGCAGAGTGTGTTTCTTGTAAGGCGAGTTAGCATTTGTTTCCCAGTCCTAAATGGAGTTGAATCACATTCAGTTTTTGGTCCTATGAGCAAGAGATGTTTTCTGGTAAGAAGAATCACTATTGCACTCCCATTGCCATACACAGTACAAATAGCACTCGCGTCTGTTCCCAGCAAGTACAGTGTATTAAACTGAAGAGGATCAACTGTTCTTGTCAGTTTCCTAAGCAGAGTTGAACTAGATATGGCCCGTGTGTGTAGGAAGCCCAGTTCTTTTGTTCTGAGCAAGCTCACTGTTCGGACCCTATAGAAAACACAGTAGAGTAGAAGAGTGCTCTTTTCTCAAAAGCAGAGTTCTTTTCTTGTAAGGCGAGCTAGTGCTTGGTTCCCAGTCCTAAATGGAGTTTAATCACATGCAGTTTCTGGTCCTACGAGCAAGAGTATTTTTCTGGTAAGAAGAGTCACTATTGAGCTCCCATTTTCAATCACAGGGAAAATAGCCCTGCCGTCTGTTTCCAGCATGTACACTGTTTGGACTAAAGAGGATCTACTGTTCTTGTCAGTTTCCTAAGAAGAGTTGAACTACATATGGTCCGTGTGTGTAGGAAGCACAGTTCTTTTGTTCTGAGCAAGATCACTGTTTGGACCCCATAGGAAACACAGTAGAGTAGAAGAGTGCTCTTTTCTCAAAAGCAGAGTGTGTTTCTTGTAAGGCGAGCTAGCGTTTGTTTCCCAGTCCTAAATGGAGTTGAATCCCATGCAGTTTCTGGTCCTATGAGCAAGAGTATTTTTCTGGTAAGAAGAGTCACTATTGCGCTGCCATTGCCATACACAGGACAAATAGCACTGGCGTCTGTTCCCAGCAAGTACAGTGTATTGGACTGAAGAGGATCTACTGTTCTTGTCAGGTTAATAAGCAGAGTTGAAGTAGATATGGTCGTGTGTGTAGGAAGCACAGTTTATTGTTCTGAGCAAGCTCACTGTTCGGACCCCATAGGAAACACAGTAGAGTAGAAGAGTGCTCATTTCTCAAAAGCAGAGTGTGTTTCTTGTAAGGCGAGCTAGCATTTGTTTCCCAGTTCTAAATGGAGTTGAATCACATGCAGTTTCTGGTCCTATGATCAACAGTTGTTTTCTGGTAAGGAAAGTCACTATTGTGCTCCCATTGCCATACACAGTACAAATAGCACACCCGTCTGTTCCCAGCAAGTACAGTGTATTGCACTGAAGAGGAGCTACTGTTCTTCTCAGTTTCTTAAGAAGAGTTGAACTAGATATGGCCCGTGCGTGTAGGAAGCACAGTTCTTTTGTTCTGAGCAAGCTCACTGTTCTGGCCCTATAGGAAACACAGTGGATTAGAAGAGTGCTCTTTTCTCAAAAGCAGAGTGTGTTTCTTGTAAAGCGAGCAAGAGTTTGTTTCCAATTCCTAAATGGATTTGAGTCACATGCAGTTTTTTTTACACGAGCAAGAGTTGTTTTCTGGTAAGACGAGGGACTATTGTGCTCCAATTGCCATACACAGTGCAAATAGCACTCGCGTCTGTTCCCAGCAAGTACAGTGTATTGGACTGAATAGGAGCTACTGTTCTTGTCAGTATCCTAAGCAGAGTTGAACTAGATATGGCCCATGTGTGTAGGAAGCACAGTTCTTTTGTTCTGAGCAAGCTCACTGTTCTGGCCCTATAGGAAACACAGTAGAGTAGAAGAGTGCTCTTTTCTCAAAAGCAGAGTGTGTTTCATGTAAGGCGAGCTAGCATTTGTTTCCCAGTCCTAAATGCAGTTGAATCCCATGCAGTTTCTGGTCCTACGAGCAGGAGTTGTTTTCTGGTAAGAAGAGTCACTATTGCGCTGCCATTGCCATGCACAGGACAAATAGCACTCCCGTCTGTTCCCAGCAAGTACAGTGTATTGGACTGAAGAGGATCTACTGTTCTCGTCAGGTTAATAAGCAGAGTTGAAGTAGATATGGTCGTGTGTGTAGGAAGCACAGTTTTTTGTTCTGAGCAAGCTCACTGTTCGGACCCCATAGGAAACACAGTAGAGTAGAAGAGTGCTCTTTTCTCAAAAGCAGAGTGTGTTTCTTGTAAGGCGAGCTAGCATTTGTTTCCCAGTTCTAAATGGAGTTGAATCACATGCAGTTTCTGGTCCTATGATCAACAGTTGTTTTCTGGTAAGGAAAGTCATTATTGTGCTCCCATTGCCATACACAATACAAATAGCACTCCCGTCTGTTCCCAGCAAGTACAGTGTATTGGACTGAAGAGGAGCTACTGTTCTTCTCAATTTCTTAAGAAGAGTTGAACTAGATATGGCTCGTGCGTGTAGGAGGCACAGTTCTTTTGTTCTGAGCAAGTTCACTGTTCTGGCCCTATAGGAAACACAGTGGAGTAGAAAAGTGCTCTTTTCTCAAAAGCAGAGTGTGTTTCTTGTAAGGCGAGCTAGAGTTTGTTTCCCAGTCCTAAATGGATTTGAGTCACATGCAGTTTATTTACACGAGCAAGAGTTGTTTTCTGGTAAGACGAGTGACTATTGTGCTCCAATTGCCATACACAGTGCAAATAGCACTCGCGTCTGTTCCCAGCAAGTACAGTGTATTGGACTGAAGAGGAGCTACTGTTCTTGTCAGTTTCCAAAGCAGAGTTGAACAAGATATGGCCCGTGTATGTAGCAACCACAATTCTCTTGTTCTGAGTAAGCTCACTGTTCTGGCCCTATAGGAAACACAGTAGAGTAGAAGAGTGCTCTTTTCTCTAAAGCAGAGTGTGTTTCTTGTAAGGCGAGCTAGCGTTTGCTTCCTAGTCCTAAATGGAGTTGAATCACATGCAGTTTCTGGTCCTACGAGCAAGAGTTGTTTTCTGGAAAGGAAAGTCACTATTTCGCTCCCATTGCCATACACAGTGCAAATAACACTCGCGTCTGTTCCCAGCAAGTACAGTGTATTGGACTGAAGAGGAGCTACTGTTCTTGTCAGTTTCCTAAGCAGAGTTGAACTAGATATGGCCCGTGTCTGTAGGAAGCACAGTTCTTTCGTTCTGAGCAAGCTCACCGATCGGACACCATAGGAAAAACAGTAGAGTAGAAGAGTGCTCTTTTCTCAAAAGCAGTGTGTGTTTCATTAATGCGAGCTAGCATTTGTATCCCAGTTCTAAATGGAGTTGAATCACATGCAGTTTCTGGTCCTACGAGCAAGAGTTGTTTTCTGGTAAGGAAAGTCACTATTGCGCTCCCATTGCCATACACATTACAAATGGTACTCGCGTCTGTTCCCAGCAAGTACAGTGTATTGGACTGAAGAGGAGCTAGCGTTCTTGTCAGTTTTTTAAGCAGAGTTGAACTAGATATGGCCCGTGAGTGTAGGAAGCACAGTTCTTTTGTTCTGAGCAAGCTCACTGTTCGGACCCCATAGGAACCACAGTAGAGTAGAAGAGCGTTCTTTTCTCAAAAGCAGAGTGTGTTTCTTGTAAGGCGAGCTAGCGTTTGTTTCCCAGTCCTAAATGGAGTTCAATCCCATGCAGTTTCTGGTCCTAAGAGGAAGAGTTGTTTTCTGGTAAGGAGAGTCACGATTGCGCTGCCGTTGACATACACAGTGCAAAAAGCACTGGTGTCTGTTCCCAGCAATTACAGTGTATCAGACTGAATAGGAGCTACTGTTCTTGACAGTTTCTTAAGGAGAGTTGAACTAGGTATGGCCCGTGTGTGTAGGAAGCACAGTTCTTATGTTCTGAGCAAGCTCACTGTTCTGGCCCTATAGGAAACACAGTAGAGTAGAAGAGTGCTCTTTTCTCCAAAGGAGAGTGTGTTTCTTGTAAGGCGAGCTAGCGTTTGTTTCCCAGTCATAAATGGACTTGAGTCACATGCAGTTTTTGGTCCTACGAGCAAGAGTTGTTTTCTGGTAAGAAGAGTCACTATTGTGCTCCAAATGCCATACACAGTCCAAATAGCACTCGCGTCTGTTCAAAGCAATACAGTGTATTGGAGTGAATAGGAGCTACTGTTCTTGTCAGTTTCCTCAGCACACTTGAACTAGATATGGTCCGTGTTTCTAGGAAGCACAGTTCTTTTGTTCTAGGCAAGCTCACTGTTTGGACCCCATAGGAAACACAGTAGAGTAGAAGAGTGCTCTTTTATCAAAAGCAGAGTTTTTTCTTGTAAGGAGAGCTAGTGTTTGTTTCCCAGTTTTAAATGGAGTTGAATCCCATGCAGTTTCTGGTCCTACAAGCAAGAGTTGTTTTCTGGTAAGAAGAGACACTATTACGCTCCCATTGTCATACACAGTGCAAATAGCACTGGCGTCTGTTCCCAGCTTGTACTGTGTATTGGACTGAAGAGGATCTACTGTTCTTGTCAGTTTCCTAAGAGAATTGATCTAGATATGGCCGTGTGTGTAGGAAGCACAGTTCTTTTGTTCTGAGCAAGCTCACTGTTCTGGCCATATAGGAAACACAGTAGAGTAGAAGAGTGCACTTTTCTCAAAAGCAGAGTGTTTTCTTGTAAGGAGAGCTAGTGTTTGTTTCCCAGTCAGAAATGGAGTTGAATCCCATGCAGTGTCTGGTCCTACGAGCAAGAGTTGTTTTCTGGTAAGGAAAGTAACTATTGCGCTTCCATTGACATACACAGTGCAAATAGCACATGCTTCTGTTCCCAGAAAGTACAGTGTATTGGACTGAAGAGGAGCTACTGATCTTGTCAGTTTCCTAAGCAGAGTTGAACTAGATATGGCCCGTGTGTGTAGGAAGCACAGTTCTTTTGTTCTGAACAAGTCACTGTTCGGAAAACTTAGGAAACACAGTACAGTAGAAGAGTGCTCTTTTCTCAAAAGCAGAGTGTGTTTCTTGTAAGGCGAGCTAGCATTTGTTTCCCAGTCCTAAAAGGAGTTGAGACACATGCATTTTTTGGTCCTACGGGCATGAGATTTTTCTGGTAAGGAAAGTCTCTATTGCGTTCCCTTTGCCATACACAGTGCAAATAGCACTCGCGTCTATTCACAGCAAGTAAAGTGTATTGGACTGAAGAGGAGCTCTTTTCTTCTCAGTTTCCTAAGCAGAGTTGAATTAGATATGGCCCGTGTGTGTAGGAAGCACAGTTCTTTTGTTCTGAGCAAGCTCACTCTTCAGACTCCATAGGAAACACAGTAGAGTAGAAGAGTGCTCTTTTCTCAAAAGCAGAGTGTGTTTCTTGTAAGGAGACCTAGTGTTTGTTTCCCAGTCAGAAATGGAGTTGAATCCCATGCAGTTTCTAGTCCTACGAGCAAGAGTTGTTTTCTGGTAAGAAGAGTCACTATTGCGCTCCCATTGTCATACACAGTGCAAATAGCACACGCGTCTGTTCCCAGCAAGTACAGTGTACTGGACTGAAGAGGAGCTACTGTTCTTGTCAGTTTTTTAAGCAGAATTTAACTAGATATGGCTGTGTGTGTAGGAAGCACAGTTCTTCTGTTCTGAGCAAGCTCACTGTTCGGACCCTATAGGAAACACAGTAGAGTAGAAGAATGCTCTTTTCTCAAAAGCAGAGTGTGTTTCTTGTAAGGCGAGCTAGCGTTTATTTTCCAGTTCTAAATGGAGTTGACACATGCAGTTTTTGGTCCTACGAGCAAGAGTTGTTTTCTGGTAAGGAAAGTCACTATTGTGCTCCCATTGCCTTACACAGTGCAAATAGCACTCGCGTCTGTTCACAGCAAGTACAGTGTATTGGACTGAAGAGGAGCTCTTTTCTTGTCAGTTTCCTAAGCAGAGTTGAACTAGATATGGCCCGTGTATGTAGGAAGCACAGTTCTTTTGTTCAAAGCAAGCTCACTGTTCAGACTCCATAGGAAACACAGTAGAGTACAAGAGTGCTCTTTTCTCAAAAGCAGAGTGTGTTTCTTTTAAGGCGAGCTAGTGTTTGTTTCCCAGTCCTAAATGGAGTTGAATCACATGCAGTTTTTGGTTTACGAGCAACAGTTGTTTTCTGGTAAGGAAAGTCACTATTGCGCTCCCATTGCCATACACAGTGCAAATAGCACTCATGTCTGTTCCCAGCAAGTACAGTGTATTGGACTGAAGAGGAGCTACTGATCTTGTCAGTTTCCTAAGCAGAGTTGAACTAGATATGGCCCGTGTATGTAGGAAGCACAGTTCTTTTGTTCTGAGCAAGCTCACTGTTCAGACCACATAGGAAAAAAAGTAGAGTAGAAGCGTGCTCTTTTCTCAAAAGCGGAGTTTGTTTCATGTAAGGCGAGCTAGCGTTTGTTTCCCAGTCCTAAATGGAGTTGAATCATATGCGGTTTTTGGTCCTAGGAGCAAGAGTTGTTTCTGGTAAGGAAAGTCACTATTGCACTCCCTTTGCCATACACAGGGCAAATAGCACTCGCGTCTGTTCCCAGCAAGTACAGTGTATTGTTCTGAAGAGGAGCTACTGTTCTTGTCAGTTTCCTAAGCAGAGTTAATCTAGATATGGCCCGTGTGTTTTTAGGAAGCACAGTTCTTTTGTTCTGAGGAAGCTCACTGTTTGGACCCCATAGGAAACACAGTAGAGTAGAAGAGTGCTCTTTTCTCAAAAGCAGAGTGTGTTTCTTGTAAGGCGAGCTACCGTTTGTTTCCCAGTCCTAAATGGAGTTGAATCACATGCAGTTTCAGTCCTACGAGCAAGAGTTGTTTCCTGGTAAGAAGAGTCTCTATTACTTTCCCATTGCCATACACAGTGCAAATAGCTCTCGCGTCTTTTCTCAGCATGTACAGTGTATTGGACTGAAGCGGAGCTACTGTTCTTGTCAGTTACCTAAGCAGAGTTGAACTAGATATGCCTGTGTGTGTAGGAAGCACAGTTCTTTTGCTCTTAGCAAGCTCACTGTTCGGACCCCATAGAAAACACAGTAGATTAGAAGAGTACTCATTTCTCAAAAGCAGAGTGTGTTTCTTGTAAGGGGAGCTAGCGTTTGTTTCGCAGTCCTAAATGGAGTTGAATCACATGCAGTTTCTTGTCCTACGAGAAAGAGTTGTTTTCTGGTAAGAAGAGTCACTATTGCACTCCCATTGTCATACACAGGGCAAATAGCACTGGTGTCGGTTCCCAGCATGTACAGTGTATTGGACTGAAGAGGAGCTACTGTTCTTGTCAGTTTCCTAAGCAGAATTTATTTAGATATGGCCCGTGTGTGTAGGAAGCACAGTTCTTTTGTTCTGAGCAAGCTCACTGTTCAGACCCCATAGGAAACACAGTAGAGTAGAAGAGTGCTCTTTTAACAAAAGCAGAGTGTGTTTCTTATAAGACGAGCTAGTGTTTGTTTCCCAGTCCTAAATTGAGTTGAATCACATGCAGTTTCTGGTCCTATGAGGAAGAGTTGTGTTCTGGTAAGGAATGTCACTATTGTGCTCCCATTGCCACACACAGTGCAAATAGCACTCGCGTCTGTTTCCAGCAAGTACAGTGTATTGGACTGAAGAGGAGCTACTGATCTTGTCAGTTTCCTAAGCAGAGTTGAACTAGATATGGCCCTTGTGTGTAAGAAGCACAGTTCTTTTGTTCTCAGCAAGCTCACTGTTCGGATCCCATAGGAAACACAGTAGAATAGAAGAGTGCACTTTTCTCAAAAGCAGAGTGTGTTTCTTGTAAGACGAGCTAGCGTTTGTTTCGAAGTCCTAAATGGAGTTGAATCACATGCAGTTTCTGGTCCTACAAGCAAGAGTTGTTTTCTGGTAAGTAAAGTCACTATTGCATTCCCATTGCCATACACAGGGCAAATAGCACTCGCGTCTGTTCCCAGCAAGTACAGTGTATTGGACTGAAGAGGAGCTACTGATCTTGTCAGTTTCCTAAGCAGAGTTGAACTAGATATGGCCCTTGTGTGTAAGAAGCACATTTCTTTTGTTCTCAGCAAGCTCACTGTTCGGATCCCATAGGAAACACAGTAGAATAGAAGAGTGCTCTTTTCTCAAAAGCAGAGTGTGTTTCTTGTAAGACGAGCTAGCGTTTGTTTCGAAGTCCTAAATGGAGTTGAATCACATGCAGTTTCAGGTCCTACGACCAAGAGTTGTTTTCTGGTAAGGAAATTCACTATTGTGCTCCCTTTGCCATACACAGTACAAATAGTACTCGCGTCTGTTCCCAGCAAGTACAGTGTATTGGACTGAAGAGGAGCTACTGTTCTTGTCAGTTTCCTAAGCAGAGTTGAACTAGATATGGCCCGTGTGTGTAGGAAGCATAGTTCTTTTGTTCTGAGCAAGCTAACTGTTCGGACCCCATAGGAAACACAGTAAATAAGCGTGCTCTTTTCTCAAAAGCAGAGTGTGTTTCTTGTAAGGCGAGCCAGCGTTTGTTTCCAAGTCCTAAATGGAGTTGAATCACAGGCAGCTTTTGGTTTACGAGCAAGAGTTGTTTTCTGGTAAGGAAAGTCACTATTGCGCACCCATTGTCATACACAGTGCAAATAGCACTCATGTCTGTTCCCAGCAAGTACAGTGTATTGGACTGAAGAGGAGCTACTGATCTTGTCAGTTTCCTAAGCAGAGTTGAACTAGATATGGCCCGTGTATGTAGGAAGCACAGTTCTTTCGTTCTGAGCAAGCTCACTGTTCAGACCCCATAGGAAAAAAAGTAGAGTAGAAGAGTGATCGTTTCTCAAAGCAGAGTGTGTTGCTTGTAAGGTGAGCTAGCGTTTGTTTTCCAGTCCTAAATGGAGTTGATCACATGCAGTTTCAGGTCCTACGACCAAGAGTTGTTTTCTGGTAAGGAAATTCACTATTGTGCTCCCTTTGCCATACACAGTACAAATAGTACTCGCGTCTGTTCCCAGCAAGTACAGTGTATTGGACTGAAGAGGAGCTACTGTTCTTGTCAGGTTCCTAAGCAGAGTTGAACTAGATATGGCCCATGTGTAGGAAGCACAGTTCTTTTATTCTGAGCAAGCACACTGTTCGGACCCCATAGGAAACACAGTAGAGTAGAAGAGTGCTCTTTTCTCAAAAGCAGAGTGTGTTTCTTGTAAGGAGAGCTAGCGTTTGTTTCCAAGTCCTAAATGGAGTTGAATCCCATGCAGTTTCTAGTCCTACGAGCAAGAGTTGTTTTCTGGTAAGAATAGTGACTATTGCGTTCCCATTGCCATACACAGTGCAAATAGCACTCGCGTCTGTTCCCAGCAAGTACAGTGTATTGGACAGAAGATGAGCTACTGTTCTTGTCAGTTTCCTAAGCACAGTTAAACTAGATATGACCCGTGTGTGTAGGAAGCACAGTTCTTTTGTTCTGAGCAAGCTCACTGTTCTGGCATATATGGGAAACAAAATAGAGTATAAGAGTGATCTTTTCTCAAAAGCAGAGTCTGTTTCTTGTAAGGCGAGCGAGCATTTGTTTCCCAGTCCTAAATGGAGTTGAATCACATGCAGTTTTTGATCCTACGAGCAAGAGTTGTTTTTTGGTAAGGAAAGTCACTATTGCGCTCCCTTTGCCATACACAGTGCAAATAGCACGCGCGTCTGTACCCAGCAAGTACAGTGTATTGGACTGAAGAGGAGCTACTGTTCTTGTCAGTTTCCTAAGCAGAGTTGAACTAGATATGGCCCGTGTGTGTAGGAATCACAGTTCTTTTTTCTGAGCAAGCTCACTCTTTGGACCCCATAGGAAACACAGTAGAGTAGGAGAGTGCTCTTTTCTCAAAAGCAGAGTGAGTTTCTTGTAAGGCAAGCTAGTGTTTGTTTCCCAGTCAGAAATGGAGTTGAATCCCATGCAGTTTCTGGTCCTATGAGCAAGAGTTGTTTTCTGATAAGAAAAGTCACTATTGATCTCCCATTGCAATACACAGTGCAAATAGCACTCGCATCTGTTTCCACCAAGTACAGTGTATTGGACGGAAGAGGAGCTACTGCTCTTGTCAGTTTCCTAAGCAGAGTTGAACTAGATATGGCCCGTGTGTGTAGGAAGCACAGTTCTTTTTTTCTGAGCAAGCTCACTCTTCGGACCCCATAAAAAACACAGTAGGGTAGAAGAGTGCTCATTTCTCAAAAGCAGAGTGTGTTTCTTGTAATGCGAGCTAGCGTTTGTTTCCCAGTCCTTAATGGAGTTGAATCACATCCAGTTTTTGGTCCTACGAGCAAGAGTTATTTTCTGGTAAGGAAAGTCACTATTGTGCTCCCATTGCCATACACAGTGCAGATAGCACTTGCGTTTGTTCCCACCAAGTACAGTGTATTGGACTGAAGAGGAGCTACTGTTCTTTTCAGTTTCCTAAGCAGAGTTGAACTAGATATGGCCGTGTGTGTAGGAAGCACAGTTCTTTTATTCTGAGCAAGCTCACTGTTTTGGCCCTATAGGAAAAACAATAGAGTAGAACAGTGATCTTTTCTCAAAAGCAGAGTGTGTTTCTTGTAAGGTGAGCTAGCGTTTGTTCCCCAATCCTAAATGGAGTTGAATCACATGCAGTTTCTGGTCCTACGAGCAAGAGTTTTTTTCTGGTAAGAAGAGTCACTATTGCGCTCCCATTGTCATACACAGGGCAAATAGCACTGGCGTCTGTTCCCAGCATGTATAGTGTATTGGACTGAAGAGGATCTATTGTTCTCGTCAGTTTCCTAAGCAGAATTGAACTAGATATGGCCGTGTGTGTAGGAAGCACAGTTCTTTTGTTCTGAGCATGCTCACTGTTGTGGCCTGATGGAAACACATTAGAGTAGAAGAGTGCTCTTTTCTCACAATCAGAGTGTGTTTCTCGTAAGGCGAGCTAGCGTTTGTTTCCCAGTCCTAAATGGAGTTGAATCACATGTAATTTCTGGTCCTACGAGCAAGAGTTGTTTTCTGGTAAGGAAAGTCACTATTGCGCTCCCATTCCCATACACTGTGCAAATAGCACTCGCGTCTGTTCCAAGCAAGTAAGGTGTATTGGACTGAAGAGGAGCTACAGTTCTTGTCAGTTTCCTAAGCAGAGTTCAACTAGATATGGCCGTGTGTTTAGGAAGCACAGTTCTTTTGTTCTGAGCAAGCTCACTGTTCTGGCCCTATAGGAAACACGTTAGAGTAAATTACTGCTCTTTTCTCAAAAGCAGAGTGTGTTACTTGTAAGGCAAGCTAGCGTTTGTTTCCCAGTCCTAAATGGAGTTGAATCACATGCAGTTTTTGTTCCTACAAGAAAGAGTTGTTTTCTTGTAAGGAAAGTCACTATTGCGCTCCCTTTGCAATACACAGTGCAAATAGCACTCGCGTCTGTTCCCAGCAAGTACAGTGTATTGGACTGAAGAGGAGCTACTGTTCTGGTCAGTTTCCTAAGCAGAGTTGAACTAGATATGGCCCGTGTATGTAGGAAGCACAGTTCTTTTGTTCTGAGCAAGCTCACTGTTCGGATTCCATAGGAACAGTGTAGAGTAGAAGAGTGCTCTTTCCTCAAAAGCAGAGTCTGTTTCTTGTAAGCCGAGCTAGTGTTTGTTTCCCAGTCAGAAATGGAGTTGAATCACATGCAGTTTCTGGTCCTAGGAGCAAGAGTTGTTTTCTGGTAAGGAATCACTATTGTGCTCCCATTGCCATAAACAGTGCAAATAGCACTCGCGTCTGTTCCCAGCAAGTACAGTGTATTGGACTGAAGAGGAGCTACTGTTCTTGTCAGTTTCCTAAGCAGAGTTGAACTAGATACGGCCAGTGTGTGTAGGAAGCACAGTTCTTTTGTTTTGAGCAAGCTCACTGTTCTGGTCCCATAGGAAAAACAGTAGAGTAGAAGAGTGCTCTTTTCTCAAAAGCAGAGTGTGCTTCTTCTAAGGCGAGCTAGCGTTTGTTTCCCAGTCTTAAATGGAGTTGAATCCCATGCAGTTTCTGGTTGAAGCAAGAGTTGTTTTCTGGTAAGAAGAGACACTATTACGCTCCCATTGTCATACACAGTGCAAATAGCACTGGCGTCTGTTCCCAGCTTGTACTGTGTATTGGACTGAAGAGGATCTACTGTTCTTGTCAGTTTCCTAAGAGAATTGATCTAGATATGGCCGTGTGTGTAGGAAGCACAGTTCTTTTGTTCTGAGCAAGCTCACTGTTCTGGCCATATAGGAAACACAGTAGAGTAGAAGAGTGCTCTTTTCTTAAAAGCAGAGTCTGTTTCTTGTAAGGTGAGCTAGCGTTTATTTCCCAGTTCTAAATGGAGTTGAAGCACATGCAGTTTTCGTCCTACGAACAAGAGTTGTGTTCTGGTAAGGAAAGTCACTATTGAGTTCCCATTAGCATACACAGTGCAAATATCACTCGCGTCTGTTCCCAGCAAGTACAGTGTATTGGACTGAAGAGGAGCTACTGTTCTTGTCAGTTTCCTAAGCAGAGTTCAACTAGATATAGCCCGTGTGTGTAGGAAGCACAGTTCTTTTGTTCTGAGCAAGCTCACTGTTCGGACCCCATAGGAAACACAGTAGAGTAGAAGAGTGCACTTTTCTCAAAAGCAGAGTGTGTTTCTTGTAAGGAGAGCTAGTGTTTGTTTCCCAGTCAGAAATGGAGTTGAATCCCATGCAGTGTCTGGTCCTACGAGCAAGAGTTGTTTTCTGGTAAGGAAAGTAACTATTGCGCTTCCATTGACATACACAGTGCAAATAGCACACGCTTCTGTTCCCAGAAAGTACAGTGTATTGGACTGAAGAGGAGCTACTGATCTTGTCAGTTTCCTAAGCAGAGTTGAACTAGATATGGCCCGTGTGTGTAGGAAGCACAGTTCTTTTGTTCTGAACAAGTCACTGTTCGGAAAACTTAGGAAACACAGTACAGTAGAAGAGTGCTCTTTTCTCAAAAGCAGAGTGTGTTTCTTGTAAGGCGAGCTAGCATTTGTTTCCCAGTCCTAAAAGGAGTTGAGACACATGCATTTTTTGGTCCTACGGGCATGAGATTTTTCTGGTAAGGAAAGTCTCTATTGCGTTCCCTTTGCCATACACAGTGCAAATAGCACTCGCGTCTATTCACAGCAAGTAAAGTGTATTGGACTGAAGAGGAGCTCTTTTCTTCTCAGTTTCCTAAGCAGAGTTGAATTAGATATGGCCCGTGTGTGTAGGAAGCACAGTTCTTTTGTTCTGAGCAAGCTCACTCTTCAGACTCCATAGGAAACACAGTAGAGTAGAAGAGTGCTCTTTTCTCAAAAGCAGAGTGTGTTTCTTGTAAGGAGACCTAGTGTTTGTTTCCCAGTCAGAAATGGAGTTGAATCCCATGCAGTTTCTAGTCCTACGAGCAAGAGTTGTTTTCTGGTAAGAAGAGTCACTATTGCGCTCCCATTGTCATACACAGTGCAAATAGCACACGCGTCTGTTCCCAGCAAGTACAGTGTACTGGACTGAAGAGGAGCTACTGTTCTTGTCAGTTTTTTAAGCAGAATTTAACTAGATATGGCTGTGTGTGTAGGAAGCACAGTTCTTCTGTTCTGAGCAAGCTCACTGTTCGGACCCTATAGGAAACACAGTAGAGTAGAAGAATGCTCTTTTCTCAAAAGCAGAGTGTTTTTCTTGTAAGGCGAGCTAGCGTTTATTTTCCAGTTCTAAATGGAGTTGACACATGCAGTTTTTGGTCCTACGAGCAAGAGTTGTTTTCTGGTAAGGAAAGTCACTATTGTGCTCCCATTGCCTTACACAGTGCAAATAGCACTCGCGTCTGTTCACAGCAAGTTCAGTGTATTGGACTGAAGAGGAGCTCTTTTCTTGTCAGTTTCCTAAGCAGAGTTGAACTAGATATGGCCCGTGTATGTAGGAAGCACAGTTCTTTTGTTCAAAGCAAGCTCACTGTTCAGACTCCATAGGAAACACAGTAGAGTACAAGAGTGCTCTTTTCTCAAAAGCAGAGTGTGTTTCTTTTAAGGCGAGCTAGTGTTTGTTTCCCAGTCCTAAATGGAGTTGAATCACATGCAGTTTTTGGTTTACGAGCAACAGTTGTTTTCTGGTAAGGAAAGTCACTATTGCGCTCCCATTGCCATACACAGTGCAAATAGCACTCATGTCTGTTCCCAGCAAGTACAGTGTATTGGACTGAAGAGGAGCTACTGATCTTGTCAGTTTCCTAAGCAGAGTTGAACTAGATATGGCCCGTGTATGTAGGAAGCACAGTTCTTTTGTTCTGAGCAAGCTCACTGTTCAGACCACATAGGAAAAAAAGTAGAGTAGAAGCGTGCTCTTTTCTCAAAAGCGGAGTTTGTTTCATGTAAGGCGAGCTAGCGTTTGTTTCCCAGTCCTAAATGGAGTTGAATCATATGCGGTTTTTGGTCCTAGGAGCAAGAGTTGTTTCTGGTAAGGAAAGTCACTATTGCACTCCCTTTGCCATACACAGGGCAAATAGCACTCGCGTCTGTTCCCAGCAAGTACAGTGTATTGTTCTGAAGAGGAGCTACTGTTCTTGTCAGTTTCCTAAGCAGAGTTAATCTAGATATGGCCCGTGTGTGTAGGAAGCACAGTTCTTTTGTTCTGAGGAAGCTCACTGTTTGGACCCCATAGGAAACACAGTAGAGTAGAAGAGTGCTCTTTTCTCAAAAGCAGAGTGTGTTTCTTGTAAGGCGAGCTACCGTTTGTTTCCCAGTCCTAAATGGAGTTGAATCACATGCAGTTTCAGTCCTACGAGCAAGAGTTGTTTCCTGGTAAGAAGAGTCTCTATTACTTTCCCATTGCCATACACAGTGCAAATAGCTCTCGCGTCTTTTCTCAGCATGTACAGTGTATTGGACTGAAGCGGAGCTACTGTTCTTGTCAGTTACCTAAGCAGAGTTGAACTAGATATGCCTGTGTGTGTAGGAAGCACAGTTCTTTTGCTCTTAGCAAGCTCACTGTTCGGACCCCATAGAAAACACAGTAGATTAGAAGAGTACTCTTTTCTCAAAAGCAGAGTGTGTTTCTTGTAAGGGGAGCTAGCGTTTGTTTCGCAGTCCTAAATGGAGTTGAATCACATGCAGTTTCTTGTCCTACGAGAAAGAGTTGTTTTCTGGTAAGAAGAGTCACTATTGCACTCCCATTGTCATACACAGGGCAAATAGCACTGGTGTCGGTTCCCAGCATGTACAGTGTATTGGACTGAAGAGGAGCTACTGTTCTTGTCAGTTTCCTAAGCAGAATTTATTTAGATATGGCCCGTGTGTGTAGGAAGCACAGTTCTTTTGTTCTGAGCAAGCTCACTGTTCAGACCCCATAGGAAACACAGTAGAGTAGAAGAGTGCTCTTTTAACAAAAGCAGAGTGTGTTTCTTATAAGACGAGCTAGTGTTTGTTTCCCAGTCCTAAAATGAGTTGAATCACATGCAGTTTCTGGTCCTATGAGGAAGAGTTGTGTTCTGGTAAGGAATGTCACTATTGTGCTCCCATTGCCACACACAGTGCAAATAGCACTCACGTCTGTTTCCAGCAAGTACAGTGTATTGGACTGAAGAGGACCTACTGATCTTGTCAGTTTCCTAAGCAGAGTTGAACTAGATATGGCCCTTGTGTGTAAGAAGCACAGTTCTTTTGTTCTCAGCAAGCTCACTGTTCGGATCCCATAGGAAACACAGTAGAATAGAAGAGTGTTCTTTTCTCAAAAGCAGAGTGTGTTTCTTGTAAGACGAGCTAGTGTTTGTTTCGAAGTCCTAAATGGAGTTGAATCACATGCAGTTTCTGGTCCTACAAGCAAGAGTTGTTTTCTGGTAAGTAAAGTCACTATTGCATTCCCATTGCCATACACAGGGCAAATAGCACTCGCGTCTGTTCCCAGCAAGTACAGTGTATTGGACTGAATAGGAGCTACTGTTCTTGTCAGTTTCCTAAGCAGAGTTGAACTAGATATGGCCCATGTGTGTAGGAAGTACAGTTCTTTTGTTCTGAGCAAGCTACTGTTTGGACCCCGTAGGAAACTCAGTAGAGTAGAAGAACGCTCTTTTCTCAAACGCAGTGTGTGTTTCTTGTAAGGCAAGCTAGCGTTTGTTTCCAAGTCCTAAATGGAGTTGAATCCCATGCAGTTTCTGGTCCTAAGAGGAAGAGTTGTTTTTTGGTAAGAAGAGTCACTATTGCGCTGCCATTGCCATACACAGGTAAAATAGCACTGTTGTCTGTTCCCAGCAAGTACAGTGTATGGGACTGAACAGGAGCTACTGTTCTTATCAGGTTCCTAAGCAGAATTGAACTGGATATGGCCGTGTGGGTAGGAAGCCCAGTTTTTTTGTTCTGAGCAAGCTCATTGTTTGGACCCCATAGGAAACACAGTAGAGTAGAAGAGTGCTCTTTTCTCTAAGGCAGAGTGTATTTCTTGTAAGGCGAGCTAGCGTTTGTTTCCCAGTCCTAAATGGAGTTGAGTCACATGCAGTTTTTCGTACTAGGAGCAAGAGTTGTTTTCTGGTAAGAAGAGTCACTATTATGCTCCAATTGCCATACACAGTGCAAATAGCACTGGCGTCTGTTCCCAGCAAATACAGTGTATTGGACTGAAGAGGCGCTACTGTTCTTGTCAGTTTCCTAAGCAGAGTTGAACTACATAGCCCGTGTGTGTAGGAAGCACAGTTCTTTTTTTCTGAGCTGGCTCACTGTTTTGGCGCTATAGGAAACACAGTAGAGTAGAAGAGTGCTCTTTTCTCAAAAGCAGAGTGTGTTTCTTATAAGGCTAGCTAGCGTTTGTTTCCCAGTCCTAAATGGAGTTGAATCCCATGCAGTTTCTGGTCCTACGAGCAAGAGTTGTTTTCTGGTAAGAAGAGTCACTATTGCGCTCCAAATGCCATACACAGTTCAAAGAGCACTACCGTTTGTTCCCTTCAAGTACAGTGTATTGGACTGAAGAGGAGCTACTGTTCTTGTCAGTTTTTTAAGCAGATTTGAACTAGATATGGCCCGTGTGTGTAGGAAGCACAGTTCTTTTTTTCTGAGCAAGCTCACTCTTTAGACCCCATAGGAAAAACAGTAGAGTAGAAGAGTGCGCTTTTTTCTAAAGCAGAGTGTATTTCTTGTAAGGCGAGCTCACGTTTGTTTAACAGTCCTAAATGGAGTTGAGTCACATGCAGTTTTTGATACTAGGAGCAAGAGTTGTTTTCTGGTAAGAAGAGTCACTATTGTGCTCCAATTGCCATACACAGTGCAAATAGCACTCGCGTCTGTTCCCAGCAAGTACAGTGTATTGGAATGAAGAGGAACTACTCTTCTTGTCAGGTTTTTAAGCAGAATTGAACTAGATATGGCCATGTGTGTAGGAAGCACAGTTCTTTTGTTCTGAGCAAGCTCACTGTTCGGACCCCATAGGAAACACAGTAGAGTAAATGAGTGCTCTTTTCTCAAAAGCAGAGTGTGTTTCTTGTAAGGCGAGCTAGCGTTTGTTGCAAAGTCCTAAATGGAGTTGAATCACATGCAGTTTCTGGTCCTACAAGCAAGAGTTGTTTTCTGGTAAGTAAAGTCACTATTGCATTCCCATTGCCATACACAGGGCAAATAGCACTCGCGTCTGTTCCCAGCAAGTACAGTGTATTGGACTGAATAGGAGCTACAGTTCTTGTCAGTTTCCTAAGCAGAGTTGAACTAGATATGGCCCGTGTGTGTAGGAAGTACAGTTCTTTTGTTCTGAGCAAGCTCACTGTTTGGACCCCGTAGGAAACTCAGTAGAGTAGAAGAGCGCTCTTTTCTCAAACGCAGTGTGTGTTTCTTGTAAGGCAAGCTAGCGTTTGTTTCCAAGTCCTAAATGGAGTTGAATCCCATGCATTTTCTGGTCCTAAGAGGAAGAGTTGTTTTCTGGTAAGAAGAGTCACTATTGCACTGCCATTGCCATACACAGGAAAAATAGCACTGTTGTCTGTTTCCAGCAAGTACAGTGTATTGAACTGAACAGGAGCTACTGTTCTTATCAGGTTCCTAAGCAGAATTGAACTAGATATGGCCGTGTGGGTAGGAAGCCCAGTTTTTTTGTTCTGAGCAAGCTCACTGTTCTGGCCCTATAGGAAACACAGTAGAGTAGAAGAGTGCTCTTTTCTCTAAGGCAGAGTGTATTTCTTGTAAGGCGAGCTAGCGTTTGTTTCCCAGTCCTAAATGGAGTTGAGTCACATGCAGTTTTTCGTACTAGGAGCAAGAGTTGTTTTCTGGTAAGAAGAGTCACTATTATGCTCCAATTGCCATACACAGTGCAAATACTACTGGCGTCAGCTCCCAGCAAGTACAGTGTATTGGACTGAAGAGGATCTCCTGTTCCTGTCAGGTTCCTAAGCAGAACTGAACTAGATATGGCCATGTGTGTAGGAAGCACAGTTCTTTTGTTCTGAGCAAGCTCACTGTTCGGACCCATTAGGAAACACAGTAGAGTAGAAGGGTGCTCTTTTCTCAAAAGCAGAGTGTGTTTCTTGTAAGGCTAGCTAGCGTTTGTTTCCCAGTCATAAATGGAGTTGAATAACATGCAGTTTCTGGTCCTACGAGCAAGAGTTGTTTTCTGGTAAGGAAAGTCACTATTGTGCTCCCATTGCCATACATAGTGCAAAAAGCACTGGCTTCTGTTCCCAGCAAGTACAGTGTATCGGACTGAATAGAAGCTACTGTTCTCGTCAGTTTCCTAAGGAGAGTTGAACTAGATATGGCCCGTGTGTGTAGGAAGCACAGTTCTTATGATCTGAGCAAGCTCACTGTTCTGGTCCTATAGGAAAAACAGTAGAGTAGAAGAGAGCTCTTTTCTCAAAAGCAGAGTGTGTTTCTTGTAAGGCGAGCTAGTGTTTGTTTCCCAGTCAGAAATGGAGTTGAATCCCATGCAGTTTCTGGTCCTACCAGCAAGAGTTGTTTTCTGGTAAGAAGAGTCGCTATTGCACTCCCATTGCCATACACAGTGCAAATAGCACTCGTGTCTGTTCCCAGCAAGTACAGTGTATCGGACTGAAGAGGAACTACTGTTCTTGTCAGTTTCCTAAGCAGAGTTGAACTAGATATGGTCCGTATGTGTAGGAAGCACAGTTCTTTTGTTCTGAGCATGCTCACTGTTTGGACCCCTTAGGAAAAACAGTAGAGTAGAAGAGTGCTCTTTTCTCAAAAGCAGAGTGTGTTTCTTGTAAGGCGAGCTAGCGTTTGTTTCCTAGTCCTAAATGGAGTTGAATCACATGCAGTTTCTGGTCCTACCAGCAAGAGTTGTTTTCTGGTAAGGAAAGTCACTATTGCGCTCCCTTTGCCATACAGAGTGCAAATAGCACTCGCGTCTTTTCCCAGCAAGTACTGTGTATTGGACTGAATAGTAGGTACTGTTCTTGTCAGTTTCCTAAGCAGAGTTGAACTAGATATGGTCCGTGTGTGTAGGAAGCACAGTTCTTTTGTTCTGAACAAGCTCACTGTTTGGAACCCATAGGAAACACAGTAGAGTAGAAGAGTGCTCTTTTCTCAAAAGCAGAGTGTGTTTCTCGTAAGGCGAGCTAGCGTTTGTTTCCCAGTCCTAAATGGAGTTGAATCGCATACAGTTTCTGGTCCTATGAGCAAGAGTTGTTTTCTGGTAAGAAGAGTCACTATTGTGCTGCCATTGCCATAGACAGGACAAATAGCACTGGCGTCTGTTCCCAGCAAGTACAGTGTATTGGACTGAAGAGGATCTACTGTTCTTGTCAGGTTCCTAAGCAGAGTTCAACTAGATATGATCCGTGTGTGTAGGAAGCACAGTTCTTTTGTTCTGAGCATGCTCACTGTTTGGACCCCTTAGGAAACACAGTAGAGTAGAAGAGTGCTCTTTTCTCAAAAGCAGAGTGTGTTTTTTGTAAGGCGAGCTAGCGTTTGTTTCCCAGTCCTAATTGGGCTTGTATCACATACAGTTTCTGGTCCTACGAGCAAGAGTTGTTTTCTGGTAAGGAAAGTCACTATTGCGCTCCCATTTCCATAGAGATTACAAATAGCACTCGCGTCTGTTCCCAGCAAGTACAGTGTATTGGCCTGAGTAGGAGCTACTGTTCTTGTCAGTTTCCTAAGCAGAGTTGAACTAGATTTGGCCGTGTGTGTAGGAAGCACATTTTTTTTGTTCTGAGCAAGCTCACTGTTCGGACCCCATAGGAAACACAGTTGAGTAGAAGACTGCTCTTTTCTCAAAAGCAGAGTGAGTTTCTTGTAAGGCGAGCTAGCGTTTGTTTCCCAATCCTAAATGGAGTTGAATCACATGCAGTTTCTGGTCCTACGAGCAAGAGTTGTTTTCTGGTAAGAAGAGTCACTGTTGCGCTCCAATTGTCATACACAGGACAAATAGCACTGTTGTCTGTTCCCAGCAAGTACAGTGTTTTGGACTGAAGAGAATCTACAGTTCTTGTCAGGTTCTTAAGCAGAATTGAACTAGATTTGGCCCGTGTGTGTAGGAAGCACATTTTTTTTGTTCTGAGCAAGCTCACTGTTCGGACCCCATAGGAAACAAAGTAGAGTAGAAGAGTGCTCTTTTCTCTAAAGCAGAGTGTGTTTCTTGTAAGTCGAGCTAGCGTTTGTTTCCTAGTCCTAAAGGGAGTTGAATCACATGCAGTTTCTGGTCCTACGAACAAGAGTTTTTTTCTGGTAAGGAAAGTCACTATTGCGCTCCCATTGCCATACACAGTGCAAAAAGCACTCGCGTCTGTTCCCAGGAAGTACAGTTTATTGGACTGAAGCGGAGCTACTGTTCTTGTCAGTTTCCTAAGCATAGTTGAACTAGATATGGCCCGTGTGTGTAGGAAGCACAGTTCTTTTTTTCTGAGCAAGCTCACTGTTAGGACCCCATAGGAAACACAGTAGAGTAGAAGAGTGGTCTTTTCTCAAAAGCAGAGTGTGTTTCTTGTAAGGCGAGCTAGCGATTGTTTCCCAGTCAGAAATGGAGTTCAATCACATCCAGTTTTTGGTCCTACGAGCAAGAGTTGTTTTCAGGTAAGGAAGGTCACTATTGTGCTCCCATTGCCATACACAGTGCAAAAAGCACTCGCGTCTGTTCCCAGCAAGTACAGTGTATGGACTAAAGAGGAGCTACTGTTCTTGTCAGTTTCCTAAGCAGAGTTGAACTAGATATGGCCCATGTGTGTAGGAAGCACAGTTCTTTTGTTCTGAGAATGCTCACTGTTCTGGCCCTATAGGAAACACATTAGCGTTGAAGAGTGCTCTTTTATCAATCTAGAGTGTGTTTCTTGTAAGTCGAGCTAGCGTTTGTTTCCCAGTTCTAAATGGAGTTGAATCCCATGCAGTTTCTTGTCCTACTAGCAAGAGGTGTTTTCTGGTAAGAAGAGTCACTATTGTGCTCCCATTGTCGTACACAAGGTAAATAGCACTGGCGTCTGTTCCCAGCAAGTACAGTGTATTGGACTGAAGAGGATCTACCGTTCTTGTCACCGTTCAAAGCAGAATTGAACTAGATATGGCCCCTGTGTGTAGGAAGCACAGTTCTTTTGTTCTAAGCAAGCTAACTGTTCTGACACTATAGGAAACACCGTAGAGTAGAAGAGTGATCATTTCTCAAAAGCAGAGTATGTTTCTTGTAAGGCAAGCTGGGGTTTGTTTCCCAGTCCTAAATGGAGTTGAATCACATGCAGTTTCTGGTCCTACGAGCAAGAGTTGTTTTCTGGTAAGGGAAGTCACTATTGTGCTCCCATTGTCATACACAGGGCAAATAGCACTGGCGTCTGTTCCCAGCAAGTACAGTGTATTGGACTGAAGCGGAGCTACTGTTCTTGTCACTTTCCTAAGCAGAGTTGAACTAGATATGTCCCGTGTGTGAAGGAAGCACAGTTCTTTTGTTCTGAGCAAGCTCACTGTTCGAACCCCATAGGAAACACAGTAGTGTAGAAGTGTGCTCTTTTCTCAAAAGCAGAGTGTGTTTCTTGTAAGGCGAGCTAGCGTTTGTTTCCCAGTCCTAAATGGAGTTGAATCACATGCAGTTTTTCGTCCTACAAGCAAGATTTGTTTCTGGTAAGGAAAGTCACTATTGCGCTCCCATTGCCATACACAGTGCAAATAGCACTGGCTTCTGTTCCCAGCAAGTACAGTGTATTGGACTGAAGGGGAGCTACTGTTCTTGTCAGTTTCCTAAGCAGAGTTGAACTAGACATGGCCCATGTGTGTAGGAAGCACAGTTCTTTTGTTCTGAGCAAGCTCACTGTTCGGACCCCATAGGAAACACAGTAGAGTAGAAGAGTGCTCTTTTCTCAAAAGCAGAGTGTGTTTCTTGTAAGGCGAGCTATCCTTTGTTTCCCAATCCTAAGTGGAGTTGAATCACATGCAGTTTCTGGTCCTACGAGCAAGAGTTGTTTTCTGGTAAGAAGAGTCACTATTGAGCTCCCATTGTCATACACAGGGCAAATAGCACTGGCGTCTGTTCCCAGCATGAACAGTGTATTGGACTGAAGAGGATCTACTGTTCTTGTCAGTTTCCCAAGAAGAGTTGAACTAGATATGGACCGTGTGTGTAGGAAGCACAGCTCTTTTGTTCTGAGAATGCTCATTGTTCTTTCCCTATAGGAAACACTTTAGAGTAGAAGAGTGCTGTTTTCTCAATCCAGAGTGTGTTTATAGTAATTCGAGCTAGCGTTTTTTTCCCAGTCCTTAATGGAGTTGAATCCCATGCAGTTTCTGGTCCTACCAGCAAGAGTTGTTTTCTGGTAAGAAGAGTCACTATTGTGCTCCCATTGTCTTACACAGGGCAAATAGCCTTGGCGTCTGTTCCAAGCAAGTAAAGTGTATTGGACTGACGAGGATCTACTATTCTTGTCAGTTTTCAAAGCAGAATTGAACTAGATATGACACATGTGTAGGAAGCACAGTTCGTTTTTTCTAAGCAAGCAAACTGTTTTGGCCCTATAGGAAACACAGTAGAGTAGAAGAGTGATCATTTCTCAAAAGCAGAGTGTGTTTCTTGTAAGGCGAGCTAGCGTTTGTTTCCCAGTCCTAAATGGGGTTGAATCACATGCAGCTTTTAGTCCTACGAGCAAGAGTTGTTTTCTGGTAAGGAAAGTCACTATTGTGCTCCCATTGCCATACAGAGTGCAAATAGGACTCGCGTCTGTTCCCAGCAAGTACAGTGTATTGGACTAAAGAGGAGCTACTGTTCTTGTCAGTTTCCTAAGCAGAGTTGAACTAGATATGGCCCGTGTGTGTAGGAAGCACATTTCTTTTGTTCTGGGAATGCTTACTGTTCTGGCCCTATAGGAAACACATTATCATTGAAGAGTGCTCTTTTCTAATCTAGAGTGTGTTTCTTGTAAGTCAAGCTAGCGTTTGTTTTCCAGTCCTAAATGGAGTTGAATCCCATGCAGTTTCTGGTCCTTCTAGCAAGAGTTGTTTTCTGGTAAGAAGAGTCACTATTGTGCTCCCATTGTCATACACAGGGTAGTAGCACTGGCGTCTGTTCCCAGCAAGTACAGTGTATTCGACTGAAGAGGATCTACTGTTCTTGTCACTTTCCAAAGGAGAATTGAACTAGATATGGCCCGTGTGTGTAGGAAGCACAGTTCTTTTGTTCTAAGCAAGCTAACTGTTCTGGGCTTATAGGAAACACCGTAGAGTAGAAGAGTGATCATTTCTCAAAAGCAGAGTGTGTTTCTTGTAAGGCGAGCTAGAGTTTGTTTCCCAGTCCGAAATGGAGTTGAGTCCCATGCAATTTTTGGTCCTACGAGCAAGAGTTGTTTTCTGGTAAGGGAAGTCACTATTGTGCTCCCTTTGAAATACACAGTGCAAATAGCACTCGCATCTGTTCCCAGCAAGTACAGGGTGTTGGACTGAAGAGGAGCTATTGTTCTTGTCAGTTTTCTAAGCAGAGTTGAACTAGATATGGCCCGTGTGTGTAGGAAGCACAGTTCTTTTGTTCAGAGCAAGCTCACTGTTCAGACTCCAAAGGAAACACAGTAGAGTAGAAGAGTGCTCTTTTCTCAAAAGAAGACAGTGTTTCTTGTAAGGTGAGCTAGCGTTTGTTTCCCAGTCCTAAATGGAGTTGAATCACATGCAGTTTCTGGTCCTACGAGCAAGAGTTGTTTTCTGGTAAGAAGAGTCACTATTGTGCTCCCATTGTCATACACAGGGCAAATATCACTCGCGTCTGTTCCCAGAAAGTACAGTGTATTGGATTGAAGAGTAGCTACTGATTTTTGTCAGTTTCCTAAGCAGAGTTGAACTAGATATGGCCTGTGTGTGTAGGAAGCACAGGTCTTTTGTTCTGAGCAAGCTCACTTTTCGGACCCCATAGGAAAAACAGTAGAGTAGAAGAGTGCTCTTTTCTCAAAAGCAGAGTGTGTTTCTTGTAAGGCGAGCTAGTGTTTGTTTCCCAGTCAGAAATGGAGTTGAATCCCATGCAGTTTCTGGTCCTACCAGCAAGAGTTGTTTTCTGGTAAGAAGAGTCGCTATTGTGCTCCCACTGTCATACACAGGGCAAAAAGCACTGGCGTCTGTTCCCAGCAAGTACAGTGTATTGGACTGAAGCGGAGCTACCGTTCTTGTCACTTTCCTAAGCAGAGCTGAACTAGATATATCCCGTGTGTGAAGGAAGCACAGTTCTTTTGTTCTGAGCAAGCTCACTGTTCGGACCCCATAGGAAACACAGTAGAGTAGAAGAGTGCTCTTTTCTCAAAAGCAGAGTGTGTTTCTTGTAAGGCGAGCTAGCGTTTGTTTCCCAGTCTCAAATGGAGTTGAATCACATCCAGTTTTTGGTCCTACGAGCAAGAGTTGTTTTCTGGTAAGGAAAGTCACTATTGCGCTCCCATTGTCATACACAGGGCAAATAGCACTGGCGTCTGTTCGCAGCATGTACAGTGTATTGGACTGAAGAGGAGCTACTGTTCTTGTCAGTTTCCTAAGCAGAGTTGAACTAGATATGGCCCCTGTGTGTAGGAAGCACAGTTCTTTTGTTCTGAGCAAGCTCACTATTCGGTCCCCATAGGAAACACAGTAGAGTAGAAGACTGGTCTTTTCTCAAAAGCAGAGTGTGTTTCTTGTAAGGCGAGCTAGCTTTTGTTTCCCAATCCTAAATGGAGTTGAATCACATGCAGTTTCTGCTCATATGAGCAAGAGTTGTTTTCTGGTAAGAAGAGTCACTATTGTGCTCCCATTGTCATACACAGGGCAAATAGCACTGGCGTCTGTTCCCAGCATGAACAGTGTATTGGACTGAAGAGGATCTACTGTTCTTGTCAGTTTCCTAAGCAGAGTTGAACTAGATATGGACCGTGTGTGTAGGAAGCACAGCTCTTTTGTTCTGAGAATGCTCATTTTTCTTGCCCTATAGGAAACACTTTAGAGTAGAAGAGTGCGGTTTTCTCAATCCAGAGTGTGTTCATTGTAATTCGAGCTAGCGTTTTTTTCCCAGTCCTTAATGGAGTTGAATCCCATGCAGTTTTGGTCCTACCAGTAAGAGTTGTTTTCTGGTAAGAAGAGTCACAATTGTGCTCCCATTGTCATACACAGGGCAAATAGCACTGGCGTCTGTTCCCAGCAAGTACAGTGTATTGGACTGACGAGGATCTACTGTTCTTGTCAGTTTCCAAAGCAGAATTGAACTAGATATGACACGTGTGTAGGAAGCACAGTTCGTTTTTTCTAAGCAAGCAAACAGTTTTGGCCCTATAGTAAACACAGTGGAGTAGAAGAGTGATCATTTCTCAAAAGCAGAGTGTGTTTTGTGTAAGGCGAGCTAGCGTTTGTTTCCCAATCCTAAATGGAGTTGAATCACATGCAGTTTCTGGTCCTACAAGCAAGAGTTGTTTTCCAGTAAGAAGAGTCACTATTGTGCTCCCATTGTCATACACAGGGCAAATAGCACTGGCGTCTGTTCCCAGCATGAACAGTGTATTGGACTGAAGAGGATCTACTGTCCTTGTCAGTTTCCCAAGCAGAGTTGAACTAGATATGGCCCATGTGTGTAGGATGCACAGTTCTTTTGTTCTGAGAATGCTTACTGTTCTGGCCCTATAGGAAACACATTAGCGCTGAAGAGTGCTCTTTTCTCAATCTAGAGTGTGTTTCTTGTAAGTCGAGCTAGCGTTTGTTTCCCAGTCCTAAATGGAGTTGAATCCCATGCAGTTTCTGGTCCTTCTAGCAAGAGTTGTTTTCTGGTAAGAAGAGTCACTATTGTGCTCCCATTGTCATACACAGGGTAAATAGCACTGGCGTCTGTTCCCAGCAAGTACAGTGTATTGGACTGAAGAGGATCTACTGTTCTTGTCACTTTCCAAAGGAGAATTGAACTAGATATGGCCCGTGTGTGTAGGAAGCACAGTTCTTTTGTTCTAAGCAAGCTAACTGTTCTGGGCTTATAGGAAACACCGTAGAGTAGAAGAGTGATCATTTCTCAAAAGCAGAGTGTGTTTCTTGTAAGGCGAGCTAGGGTTTGTTTCCCAGTCCTAAATGGAGTTGAGTCCCATGCAGTTTTTGGTCCTATGAGCAAGAGTTGTTTTCTGGTAAGGGAAGTCACTATTGTGCTCCCTTTGAAATACACAGTGCAAATAGCACTCGCATCTGTTCCCAGCAAGTACAGGGTGTTGGACTGAAGAGGAGCTATTGTTCTTGTCAGTTTTCTAAGCAGAGTTGAACTAGATATGGCCCGTGTGTGTAGGATGCACAGTTCTTTTGTTCAGAGCAAGCTCACTGTTCAGACCCCAAAGGAAACACAGTAGAGTAGAAGAGTGCTCTTTTCTCAAAAGAAGACAGTGTTTCTTGTAAGGTGAGCTAGCGTTTATTTCCCAGTCCTAAATGGAGTTGAATCACATGCAGTTTCTGGTCCTACGAGCAAGAGTTGTTTTCTGGTAAGAAGAGTCGCTATTGTGCTCCCACTGTCATACACAGGGCAAAAAGCACTGGCGTCTGTTCCCAGCAAGTACAGTGTATTGGACTGAAGCGGAGCTACTGTTCTTGTCACTTTCCTAAGCAGAGTTGAACTAGATATATCCCGTGTGTGAAGTAAGCACAGTTCTTTTGTTCTGAGCAAGCTCACTGTTCGGACCCCATAGGAAACACAGTAGAGTAGAAGAGTGCTCTTTTCTCAAAAGCAGAGTGTGTTTCTTGTAAGGCGAGCTAGCGTTTGTTTCCCAGTCTCAAATGGAGTTGAATCACATCCAGTTTTTGGTCCTACGAGCAAGAGTTGTTTTCTGTTAAGGAAAGTCACTATTGCGCTCCCATTGTAATACACAGGTCAAATAGCACTGGCGTCTGTTCGCAGCATATACATTCTTTTGGACTGAAGAGGATCTACTATTCTTGTCAGTTTTCTAAGCAGAGTTGAACTAGATATGGCCCGTGTGTGTAGGAAGCACAGTTCTTTTGTTCAGAGCAAGCTCACTGTTCAGACCCCAAAGGAAACACAGTAGAGTAGAAGAGTCCTCTTTTCTCAAAAGAAGAATGTGTTTCTTGTAGGGAGAGCTAGCGTTTGTTTCCCAGTCCTAAATGGAGTTGAATCACATGCAGTTTCTGGTCCTGCGAGCAAGAGTTGTTTTCTGGTAAGAAGAGTCACTATTGTGCTCCCATTGTCATACACAGGGCAAAAAGCACTGGCGTCTGTTCCCAGCAAGTACAGTGTATTGGACTGAAGCAGAGCTACTGTTCTTGTCACTTTCCTAAGCATAGTTGAACTAGATATGTCCCGTGTGTGAAGGAAGCACAGTTATTTTGTTCTGAGCAAGCTCACTGTTCGAACCCCATAGGAAACACAGTAGTGTAGAAGAGTGCTCTTTTCTCAAAAGCAGAGTGTGTTTCTTGTAAGGCGAGCTATCCTTTGTTTCCCAACCCTAAGTGGAGTTGAATCACATGCAGTTTCTGGTCCTACTAGCAAGAGTTGTTTTCTGGTAAGAAGAGTCACTATTGAGTGCCATTGTCATACACAGGGCAAATAGCACTGGCGTCTGTTCCCAGCATGAACAGTGTATTGGACTGAAGAGGATCTACTGTTCTTGTCAGTTTCCCAAGCAGAGTTGAACTAGATATGGACCTTGTGTGTAGGAAGCACAGCTCTTTTGTTCTGAGAATGCTCATTGTTCTTGCCCTATAGGAAACACTTTAGAGTAGAAGAGTGCTGTTTTCTCAATCCAGAGTGTGTTTATTGTAATTCGAGCTAGCGTTTTTTTCCCAGTCCTTAATGGAGTTGAATCCCATGCAGTTTCTGGTCCTACCAGCAAGAGTTGTTTTCTGGTAAGAAGAGTCACTATTGTGCTCCCATTGTCTTACACAGGGCAAATAGCCCTGGCGTCTGTTCCCAGCAAGTACAGTGTATTGGACTGACGAGGATCTACTATTCTTGTCAGTTTCCAAAGCAGAATTGAACTATATATGGCACGAGTGTAGGAAGCACAGTTCGTTTTTTCTAAGCAAGCAAACTGTTTTGGCACTATAGGAAACACAGTAGAGTAGAAGAGTGATCATTTCTCAAAAGCAGAGTGTGTTTCTTGTAAGGCGAGCTAGCGTTTGTTTCCCAGTCCTAAATGGCGTTGAATCACATGCAGTTTTTGGTCCTACGAGCAAGAGTTGTTTTCTGGTAAGGAAAGTCACTATTGTGCTCCCATTGCCATACACAGTGCAAATAGGACTCGCGTCTGTTCCCAGCAAGTACAGTGTATTGGACTAAAGAGGAGCTACTGTTCTTGTCAGTTTCCTAAGCAGAGTTGAACTAGATATGGCCCATGTGTGTAGGAAGCACAGTTCTTTTGTTCTGAGAATGCTTACTGTTCTGCCCCTATAGGAAACACATTAGCGTTGAAGAGTGCTCTTTTCTCAATCTAGAGTGTGTTTCTTGTAAGTCGAGCTAGCGTTTGTTTCCCAGTCCTAAATGGAGTTGAATCCCATGCAGTTTCTGGTCCTACGAGCAAGAGTTGTTTTCTGGTAAGGGAAGTCACTATTGTGCTCCCTTTGAAATACACAGTGCAAATAGCACTCGCATCTGTTCCCAGCAAGTACAGGGTGTTGGACTGAAGAGGAGCTATTGTTCTTGTCAGTTTTCTAAGCAGAGTTGAACGAGATATGGCCCGTGTGTGTAGGAAGCACAGTTCTTTTGTTCAGAGCAAGCTCACTGTTCAGACCCCAAAGGAAACACAGTAGAGTAGAAGAGTGCTCTTTTCTCAAAAGAAGACAGTGTTTCTTGTAAGGTGAGCTAGCGTTTGTTTCCCAGTCCTAAATGGAGTTGAATCACATGCAGTTTCTGGTCCTACGAGCAAGAGTTGTTTTCTGGTAAGAAGAGTCACTATTGTGCTCCCGTTGTCATACACAGGGCAATAGCACTCGCGTCTGTTCCCAGCAAGTACAGTGTATTGGACTGAAGAGTAGCTACTGTTCTTGTCAGTTTCCTAAGCAGAGTTTACCTAGATATGGCCTGTGTGTGTAGGAAGCACAGGTCTTTTGTTCTGAGCTAGCTCACTTTTCGGACCCCATAGGAAAAACAGTAGAGTAGAAGAGTGCTCTTTTCTCAAAAGCAG
>NW_026736210.1:0-79648 GCF_949786415.1 Peromyscus eremicus | reverse complement strand
TCGCCTTACAAGAAATACACTCTGTTTTTGAGAAAAGGGCACACTTCTACTCTACTGTGTTTCCTATAGGGTCCGAAGAGTGAGCTTTCTCAGAAAAAAAGAACTGTGCTTCCTACACACACCGACTATATTTAGTACAACTCTCATTAGGAAACTGACAAGAACAGTAGATCCTCTTCACTCCAATACACTGTACATGCTGGGAACAGATGCCAGTGCTATTTGCCCTGTTTATGACAACGAGAGCGCAATAGTGACTCTTCTTACCAGAAAACAACTCTTGCTCGTAGGACCAGAAACTGCATGTGATTCAACTCCATTTAGGACTGGGAAACAAACGCTAGGTCGCCTTACAAGAAACACACTCTACTTTTGAGAAAAGGGCACTCTTCTACTCTACTGTGTTTCCTATAGGGCCAAAACAGTGAGCTTGCTCAGAACAAAAGAACTGTGCTTCCTACACACACGGCCATATCTAGTTCAATTCTGCTTAGGAAACTAACAAAAACAGTAGATCCTCTTCAGTCCAATACACTGTACATGCTGGGAATAGACGCCAGTGCTATTTGCCCTGTGTATTACAATAGGAGCGCAATAGTGACTCTTCTTACCAGAAAACAACTCTTGCTCGTAGGAACAGAAACTGCATGTGATTTTACTCCACTTAGGACTGGGAAACAAACGCTAGCTCGTCTTACAAGAAACACACGCTGCTTTTAGGAAAGGGCACTCTTCTTCTCTAATGTGTTTCCTATAGGGCCAGAAGAGTGAGCTTGCTCAGAACAAAAGAACTGTGCTTCCAACACACACCGACTATATTTAGTTCCTTATGCTTAGGAAGCTGACAAGAATAGTAGATCCTCTTCAGTCCAATACACTGTACTTGCTGGGAACAGACGCGAGTGCTATTTGCCCTGTGTATGACAATGGGAGCGCAATAGTGACTCTTCTTACCAGAAAACAACTCTTGCTCGTAAAACCAGAAACTGCATGTGATTCAACTCCATTTAGGACTGGGAAACAAACGCTAACTCGCCTTACAAGAAACACACTCTGCTTTTGAGAAAAGAGCACTCTTGTACTCTACTGTGTTTCCTATGGGATCCGAACAGTGAGCTTGCTCAGAACAGAAAAGTGTGCTTCCTACACACACGGGCCATATCCAGTTCAACTCTGCTTAGGAAACTGACAAGAACAGTAGCTCCTCTTCAGTCCAATACACTGTACTTGCTGGGAACAGACGCCAGTGCTATTTGCACTGTGTATGGCAATGGGAGCACAATAGTGACTCTTCTTACCAGAAAACAACTCTTGCTCGTAGGACCAGAAACTGCATGGGTTTCAACTCCATTTCTCACTGGAAAACAAACACTAGCTTGCGTTACAAGAAATACACTCTGCTTTTGAGAAAAGAGCACACTTCTACTGTACTGTGTTTCCTATAGGGTCCGAAGAGTGAGCTTGCTCAGAACAAAAGAACTGTGCTTCCTACACACACAGGCCATATCTATTCCAACTCTTCTTAGGATACTGACAAGAACAGTAGATCCTCTTCAGTCCAATACACTGTACTTCCTGGTAACAGACGGGAGTGCTATTTGCACTGTGTGTGGCAATGGGAGCGTAATAGTGACTCTTCTTACCAGAAAACATCTCTTGCTCGTGGGACCAAAAACTGCATGGGATTCAACTCCATTTCTGACTCGGAAACAAACACTAGCTCGCCTTACAAGAAACACACTCTGCTTTTGAGAAAAGAGCACTCCTCTACTCTACTGTGTTTCCTATGGGATCTGAACAGTGAGCTTGCTCAGAACAAAAGAACTGTGATTCCTACACACACGGGCCATATCTAGTTCAACTCTGCTTAGGAAACTGACAAGAACAGTATCTCCTCTTCAGTCCAATACACTGTACTTGCTGGGAACAGACGCCAGTGCTATTTGTACTGTGTATGGCAATGGGAGCGCAATAGTGACTCTTCTTACCAGAAAACAACTCTTGCTCGTAGGAACAGAAACTGCATGTGATTTTACTCCATTTAGGACTGGGAAACAAAGGCTAGCTCGTCTTACAAGAAACACACTCTGCTTTTAGGAAAGGGCACTCTTCTTCTCTAATGTGTTTCCTATAGGGCCAGAAGAGTGAGCTTGCTCAGAACAAAAGAACTGTGCTTCCAACACACACCGACTATATTTAGTTCCTTATGCTTAGGAAGCTGACAAGAATAGTAGATCCTCTTCAGTCCAATACACTGTACTTGCTGGGAACAGACGCGAGTGCTATTTGCCCTGTGTATGACAATGGGAGCGCAATAGTGACTCTTCTTACAAGAAAACAACTCTTGCTCGTAAAACCAGAAACTGCATGTGATTCAACTCCATTTAGGACTGGGAAACAAACGCTAACTCGCCTTACAAGAAACACACTCTGCTTTTGAGAAAAGAGCACTCTTGTACTCTACTGTGTTTCCTATGGGATCCGAACAGTGAGCTTGCTCAGAACAGAAGAAGTGTGCTTCCTACACACACGGGCCATATCCAGTTCAACTCTGCTTAGGAAACTGACAAGAACAGTAGCTCCTCTTCAGTCCAATACACTGTACTTGCTGGGAACAGACGCCAGTGCTATTTGCACTGTGTATGGCAATGGGAGCACAATAGTGACTCTTCTTACCAGAAAACAACTCTTGCTCGTAGGACCAGAAACTGCATGGGTTTCAACACCATTTCTCACTTGAAAACAAACACTAGCTCGCGTTACAAGAAATACACTCTGCTTTTGAGAAAAGAGAACACTTCTACTGTACTGTGTTTCCTATAGGGTCCGAAGAGTGAGCTTGCTCAGAACAAAAGAACTGTGCTTCCTACACACACGGGCCATATCTATTCCAACTCTTCTTAGGAAACTGACAAGAACAGTAGATCCTCTTCAGTCCAATACACTGTACTTGATGGTAACAGACGGGAGTGCTATTTGCACTGTGTGTGGCAATGGGAGCGCAATAGTGACTTTCCTTACCAGAAAACAATTCTTGCTCGTAGGACCAGAAACTGCATGAGATTCAACTCCATTTAGAACAGGGAAACAAATGCTAGCTCGCCTTACAATAAACACACTCTGCTTTTGAGAAAAGACAACTCATCTACTCTACTGTGTTTCCTATAGGGTCCGAACAGTGAGCTTGCTCCGAACAAAAGAACCGTGCTTCCTACACACACGGGCCATATCTAGTTCAACTCTGCTTAGGAAACTGACAAGAACAGTAGCTCCTCTTCAGTCCAATACACTGTACATGCAGGGAATAGACGCCAGTGCTATTTGCCCTGTGTATTACAATAGGAGCGCAATAGTGACTCTTCTTACCAGAAAACAACTCTTGCTCGTAGGACCAGAAACTGCATGAGATTCAGCTCCATTTAGACCTGGGAAACAAACGCTAGCTTGCCTTACAAGAAACACACTCTGCTTTTGAGAAAAGAGCACTCTTCTATTCTAATGTGATTCCTATAGGGCCAGAAGAGTGAGCTTGCTCAGAACAAAAGAACTGTGCTTCCTACACACACCGACTATATTTAGTTCAACTCTGCTTAGGAAACTGACAAGAACAGTAGATCCTCTTCAGTCCAATACACTGCTCATGCCTGGAACAGATGCCAGTGTTATTTGCCCTGTGTATAGCAATGGGATCGCAATAGTGACTCTTCTTTCCAGAAAACAACTCTTGCTCGTAGGACCAAAAACTGCATGGGATTCAACTCCATTTAGGACTGGGAAACAAACGCTAGCTCGCCTTACAAGAAATACACTCTGTTTTTGAGAAAAGGGCACACTTCTACTCTACTGTGTTTCCTATAGGGTCCGAAGAGTGAGCTTTCTCAGAACAAAAGAACTGTGCTTCCTACACACACCGACTATATTTAGTACAACTCTCATTAGGAAACTGACAAGAACAGTAGATCCTCTTCACTCCAATACACTGTACATGCTGGGAACAGATGCCAGTGCTATTTGCCCTGTGTATGACAAAGAGAGCACAATAGTGACTCTTCTTACCAGAAAACAACTCTTGCTCGTAGGACCAGAAACTGCATGTGATTCAACTCCATTTAAGACTGCGAAACAAACGCTAGCTCCCTTACAAGAAACACACTCTGCTTTTGAGAAAAGAGCACTCTTCTACTCTACTGTGTTTCCTAAAGGGCCAAAACAGTGAGCTTGCTCAGAACAAAAGAACTGTGCTTCCTACACACACGGCCATATCTAGTTCAGTTCTGCTTAGTAAAGTGACAAGAATAGTAGATCCTCTTCAGTCCAATACACTGTACTTCCTGGGAACAGACGCGAGTGCTATTTGCACTGTATATGGCAATGGGAGCGTAATAGTGACTCTTCTTACCAGAAAACATCTCTTGCTCGTGGGACCAGAAACTGCATGGGATTCAACTCCATTTCTGACTCGGAAACAAACACTAGCTCGCCTTACAAGAAACACACTCTGCTTTTGAGAAAAGAGCACTCTTCTACTCTACTGTGTTTCCTATGGGATCTGAACAGTGAGCTTGCTCAGAACAAAAGAACTGTGCTTCCTACACACACGGGCCATATCTAGTTCAACTCTGCTTAGGAAACTGACAAGAACAGTATCTCCTCTTCAGTCCAATACACTGTACTTGCTGGGAACAGACGCGAGTGCTATTTGCTCTGTGTATGGGAATGGGAGCGCAATAGTGACTTTCCTTACAGAAAACAACTCTTGCTCATGGGACCAAAAACTTCATGTGATTCAACTCCTTTTAGGACTGGGAAACAAACGCTAGCTCTCCTTACAAGAAACACACTCTGCTTTTGAGAAAAGAGCACTCTTCTACTCTACTGTGTTTCCTATAGAGCCAAAACAGTGAGCTTGCTCAGAACAAAAGAACTGTGCTTCCTAGACACACGGCCATATCTGGTTCAATTCTGCTTAGGAAACTGACAAGAACAGTAGATCCTCTACAGTCTAATACACTGTACATGCTGGGAATAGACGCCAGTGCTATTTGCCTTGTGTATGACAAAGGGAGCGCAATATTGTCTCTTCTTACCAGAAAACAACTCTTGCTCGCAGGACCAGAAACTGCATGGGATTCAACACCATTTAGGACTGGGAAACAAACACTAGCTCGCCTTACAAGAAATACACTCTGCTTTTGAGAAAAGAGCACACTTGTACTCTACTGTGTTTCCTATAGGGTCCGAAGAGTGAGCTTGCTCAGAACAAAAGAACTGTGCTTCCTACACACACGGGCCATATCTATTCCAACTCTTCTTAGGAAACTGACAAGAACAGTAGATCCTCTTCAGTCCAATACACTGTACTTGATGGTAACAGACGGGAGTGCTATTTGCACTGTGTGTGGCAATGGGAGCGCAATAGTGACTTTCCTTACCTGAAAACAACTCTTGCTCGTAGGACCAGAAACTGCATGAGATTCAACTCCATTTAGAACTGGGAAACAAACGCTAGCTCGCCTTACAAGAAACACACTCTGCTTTTGAGAAAAGACAACTCATCTACTCTACTGTGTTTCCTATAGGGTCCGAACAGTGAGCTTGCTCCGAACAAAAGAACCGTGCTTCCTACACACACGGGCCATATCTAGTTCAACTCTGCTTAGGAAACTGACAAGAACAGTAGCTCCTCTTCAGTCCAATACACTGTACTTGCTGGGAATAGACGCCAGTGATATTTGCACTGTGTATGGCAATGGGAGGGCAATAGTGACTCTTCTTTCCAGAAAACAACTCTTGCTCATGGGACCAAAAAATGCATGTGATTCAACTCCTTTTAGGACTGGGAAACAAACGCTAACTCGCCTTACAAGAAACTCACTCTGCTTTTGAGAAAAGAGCACTCTTCTACTCTAATGTGTTTCCTATAGGGCCAGAAAAGTGAGCTTGCTCAGAACAAAAGAACTGTGCTTCCTGCACACACCGACTATATCTCGTTCAACTCTGCTTAGGAAACTGACAAGAACAGTAGCTCCTCTTCAGTCCAATACACTGTACTTGCTGGGAACAGACGCCAGTGCTATTTGTACTGTGTATGGCAATGGGAGCGCAATAGTGACTCTTCTTACCAGAAAACAATTCTTGCTCGTAGGACCAGAAACTGCATGGGTTTCAACTCCATTTCTGACTGGAAAACAAACACTAGCTCGCCGTACAAGAAATACACTCTGCTTTTGAGAAAAGAGCACACTTCTACTCTACTGTGTTTCCTATAGGGTCCGAAGAGTGAGCTTGCTCAGAACAAAAGAACTGTGCTTCCTACACACAAGGGCCATATCTATTCCAACTCTTCTTAGGAAACTGACAAGAACAGTGGATCCTCTTCAGTCCAATACACTGTACTTGATGGTAACAGACGGGAGTGCTATTTGCACTGTGTGTGGCAATGGGAGCGCAATAGTGACTTTCCTTACCAGAAAACAACTCTTGCTCGTAGGACCAGAAACTGCATGAGATTCAGCTCCATTTAGAACTGGGAAACAAACGCTAGCTCGCCTTACAAGAAACACACTCTGCTTTTGAGAAAAGACAACTCATCTACTCTACTGTGTTTCCTATAGGGTCCAAACAGTGAGCTAGCTCCGAACAAAAGAACCGTGCTTCCTACACACACGGGTCATATCTAGTTCAACTCTGCTTAGGAAACTGACAAGAACAGTAGCTCCTCTTCAGTCCAATACACTGTACATGCAGGGAATAGACGCCAGTGCTATTTGCCCTGTGTATGACAATGGCAGCGCAATAGTGACTCTTCTCTCCAGAGAACAACTCTTGCTCGTAGGACCAGAAACTGCATGTGATTTTACTCCATTTAGGACTGGGAAACAAACGCTAGCTTGCCTTACAAGAAACACACTCTGCTTTTGAGAAAAGAGCACTCTTCTACTCTAATGTGATTCCTATAGGGCCAGAAGAGTGAGCTTGCTCAGAACAAAAGAACTGTGCTTCCTACACACACGGCCATATCTAGTTCAATTATGCTTAGTAAACTGACAAGAATAGTAGATCCTCTTCACTGTACTTGTACAATAGTAGATTCCAATACACTGTACTTCCTGGGAACAGACGCGAGTGCTATTTGCACTGTATATGGCAATGGGAGCATAATAGTGACTCTTCTTACCAGAAAACATCTCTTGCTCGTGGGACCAGAAACTGCATGGGATTCAACTCCATTTCTGACTCGGAAACAAACACTAGCTCGCCTTACAAGAAACACACTCTGCTTTTGAGAAAAGAGCACTCTTCTACTCTACTGTGTTTCCTATGGGATCTGAACAGTGAGCTTGCTCCGAACAAAAGAACCGTGCTTCCTACACACACGGGCCATATCTAGTTCAACTCTGCTTACGAAACTGACAAGAACAGTAGCTCCTCTTCAGTCCAATACACTGTACTTGCTGGGAACATACGCCCGTGATATTTGCACTGTGTATGGCAATGGGAGGGCAATAGTGACTCTTCTTTCCAGAAAACAACTCTTGCTCATGGAACCAAAATCTGCATGTGATTCAACTCCATTTAGGACTGGGAAACAAACGCTAGCTCGCCTTACAAGAAACTCACTCTGCTTTTGAGAAAAGAGCACTCTTCTACTCTAATGTGTTTCCTATAGGGCCAGAAAAGTGAGCTTGCTCAGAACAAAAGAACTGTGCTTACTACACACACCGACTATATCTCGTTCAACTCTGCTTAGGAAACTGACAAGAACAGTAGCTCCTCTTCAGTCCAATACACTGTACTTGCTGGGAACAGACGCCAGTGCTATTTGTACTGTGTATGGCAATGGGAACGCAATAGTGACTCTTCTTACCAGAAAACAATTCTTGCTCGTAGGACCAGAAACTGCATGGGTTTCAACTCCATTTCTGACTGGAAAACAAACACTAGCTCGCGTTACAAGAAATACACTCTGCTTTTGAGAAAAGAGCACACTTCTACTCTACTGTGTTTCCTATAGGGTCCGAAGAGTGAGCTTGCTCAGAACAAAAGAACTGTGCTTCCTACACACACGGGCCATATCTATTCCAACTCTTCTTAGGAAACTGACAAGAACAGTAGATCCTCTTCAGTCCAATACACTGTACTTGATGGTAACAGACGGGAGTGCTATTGGCACTGTGTGTGGCAATGGGAGCGCAATAGTGATTTTCCTTACCAGAAAACAACTCTTGCTCGTAGGACCAGAAACTGCATGGGTTTCAACTCCATTTCTGACTGGAAAACAAACACTAGCTCGCCTTACAATAAACACACTCTGCTTTTGAGAAAAGACAACTCATCTACTCTACTTTGTTTCCTATAGGGTCCGAACAGTGAGCTTGCTCCGAACAAAAGAACCGTGCTTCCTACACACAAGGGCCATATCTAGTTCAACTCTGCTTAGGAAACTGACAAGAACAGTAGCTCCTCTTCAGTCCAATACACTGTACATGCAGGGAATAGACGCCAGTGCTATTTGCCCTGTGTATGACAATGGCAGCGCAATAGTGACTCTTCTCTCCAGAGAACAACTCTTGCTCGTAGGACCAGAAAGTGCATGTGATTTTACTCCATTTAGGACTGGGAAACAAACGCTAGCTTGCCTTACAAGAAACACACTCTGCTTTTGAGAAAAGAGCACTCTTCTACTCTAATGTGATTCCTATAGGGCCAGAAGAGTGAGCTTGCTCAGAACAAAAGAACTGTGCTTCCTACACACACCGACAATATTTAGTTCAACTCTGCTTAGGAAACTGACAAGAAGAGTAGATCCTCTTCAGTCCAATACACTGCACAAGCTGGGAACAGACGCCAGTGCTATTTGCCCTGTGTATAGCAATGGGAGCGCAATAGTGCCTCTTCTTTCCAGAAAACAACTCTTGCTCGTAGGACCAAAAACTGCATGGGATTCAACTCCATTCAGGACTGGGAAACAAACGCTAGCTTGCCTTACAAGAAATACACTCTGTTTTTGAGAAAAGAGCACACTTCTACTCTACTGTGTTTCCTATAGGGTCCGAAGAGTGAGCTTTCTCAGAACAAAAGAACTGTGCTTCCTACACACACCAACTATATTTAGTACAACTCTGATTAGGAAACAGACAAGAACAGTAGATCCTCTTCAGTCCAATACACTGTACATGCTGGGAACAGATGCCAGTGCTATTTGCCCTGTGTATGACAACGAGAGCGCAATAGTGACTCTTCTTACCAGAAAACAACTCTTGCTCGTAGGACCAGAAACTGCATGTGATTCAACTCCATTTAAGACTGCGAAACAAACGCTAGCTCCCTTACAAGAAACACACTCTGCTTTTGAGAAAAGAGCACTCTTCTACTCTACTGTGTTTCCTAAAGGGCCAAAACAGTGAGCTTGCTCAGAACAAAAGAACTGTGCTTCCTACACATGGCCATATCTAGTTCAATTATGCTTAGTAAACTGACAAGAATAGTAGATCCTCTTCAGTCCAATACACTGTACTTCCTGGGAACAGACGCGAGTGCTATTTGCACTGTATATAGCAATGGGAGCATAATAGTGACTCTTCTTACCAGAAAACATCTCTTGCTCGTGGGACCAGAAACTGCATGGGATTCAACTCCATTTCTGACTCGGAAACAAACACTAGCTCGCCTTACAAGAAACACACTCTGCTTTTGAGAAAAGAGCACTCTTCTACTCTACTGTGTTTCCTATGGGATCTGAACAGTGAGCTTGCTCAGAACCAAAGAACTGTGCTTCCTACACACACGGGCCATATCCAGTTCAACTCTGCTTAGGAAACTGACAAGAACAGTAGCTCCTCTTCAGTCCAATACACTGTACTTGCTGTGAACAGACGCCAGTGCTATTTGCCCTGTGTATGGCAATGGGAGCACAATAGTGACTCTTCTTACCAGAAAACCACTCTTGCTCGTAGGACCAGTAACTGCATGGGATTCAACACCATTTAGGACTGGGAAACAAACACTAGCTCGCCTTACAAGAAATACACTCTGCTTTTGAGAAAAGAGCACACTTCTACTCTACTGTGTTTCCTATAGGGTCCAAAGAGTGAGCTTGCTAAGAACAAAAGAACTGTGCTTCCTACACACACGGGCCATATCTATTCCAACTCTTCTTAGGAAACTGACAAGAACAGTAGATCCTCTTCAGTCCAATACACTGTACTTGATGGTAACAGACGGGAGTGCTATTTGCACTGTGTGTGGCAATGGGAGCGCAATAGTGACTTTCCTTACCAGAAAACAACTCTTGCTCGTAGGACCAGAAACTGCATGAGATTCAACTCCATTTAGAACTGGGAAACAAACGCTAGCTCGCCTTACAATAAACACACTCTGCTTTTGAGAAAAGACAACTCATCTACTCTACTGTGTTTCCTATAGGGTCCGAACAGTGAGCTTGCTCTGAACAAAAGAACCGTGCTTCCTACACACACGGGCCATATCCAGTTCAACTCTGCTTAGGAAACTGACAAGAACAGTAGCTCCTCTTCAGTCCAATACACTGTACTTGCTGGGAACAGACGCCAGTGCTATTTGCACTGTGTATAGCAATGGGAGCACAATAGTGACTCTTCTTTCCAGAAAACAACTCTTGCTCATGGGACCAAAAACTGCATGTGATTCAACTCCATTTAGGACTGGGAAACAAACGCTAGCTCGCCTTACAAGAAACTCACTCTGCTTTTGAGAAAAGAGCACTCTTCTACTCTAATGTGTTTCCTATAGGGCCAGAAAAGTGAGCTTGCTCAGAACAAAAGAACTGTGCTTCCTACACACACCGACTATATCTCATTCAAATCTGCTTAGGAAACTGACAAGAACAGTAGCTCCTCTACAGTCCAATACACTGTACTTGCTGGGAACAGACGCCAGTGCTATTTGTACTGTGTATGGCAATGGGAGCGCAACAGTGACTCTTCTTACCAGAAAACAACTCTTGCTCATAGGACCAAAAACTGCATGTGATTCAACTCCATTTAGGACTGGGAAACAAACGCTAGGTCGCCTTACAAGAAACACACTCTACTTTTGAGAAAAGGGCACTCTTCTACTCTACTGTGTTTCCTATAGGGCCAAAACAGTGAGCTTGCTCAGAACAAAAGAACTGTGCTTCCTACACACACGGCCATATCTAGTTCAATTCTGCTTAGGAAACTGACAAAAACAGTAGATCCTCTTCAGTCCAATACACTGTACATGCTGGGAATAGACGCCAGTGCTATTTGCCCTGTGTATTACAATAGGAGCGCAATAGTGACTCTTCTTACCAGAAAACAACTCTTGCTCGTAGGACCAGAAACTGCATGAGATTCAACTCCATTTAGAACTGGGAAACAAACGCTAGCTCGCCTTACAATAAACACACTCTGCTTTTGAGAAAAGACAACTCATCTACTCTACTGTGTTTCCTATGGAATCCGAACAGTGAGCTTGCTCCGAACAAAAGAACCGTGCTTCCTACACACACGGGCCATATCCAGTTCAACTCTGCTTAGGAAACTGACAAGAACAGTAGCTCCTCTTCAGTCCAATACACTGTACTTGCTGGGAACAGACGCCACTGCTATTTGCACTGTGTATGGCAATGGGAGCGCAATAGTGACTCTTCTTTCCAGAAAACAACTCTTGCTCATGGGACCAAAAACTGCATGTGATTCAACTCCATTTAGGACTGGGAAACAAACGCTAGCTCGCCTTACAAGAAACTCACTCTGCTTTTGAGAAAAGAGCACTCTTCTACTCTAATGTGTTTCCTGTAGGGCCAGAAAAGTGAGCTTGCTCAGAACAAAAGAACTGTGCTTCCTACACACACCGACTATATCTCGTTCAACTCTGCTTAGGAAACTGACAAGAACAGTAGCTCCTCTTCAGTCCAATACACTGTAGTTGCTGGGAACAGACGCGAGTGCTATTTGTACTGTGTATGGCAATGGGAGCGCAATAGTGACTCTTCTTACCCGAAAACAACTCCTGCTCTTAGGAACAAAAACTGCATGTGATTCAACTCCATTTAGGACTGGGAAACAAACGCTAGGTCGCCTTACAAGAAGCACACTCTACTTTTGAAAAAGGGCACTCTTCTACTCTACTGTGTTTCCTATAGGGCCAAAACAGTGAGCTTGCTCAGAACAAAAGAACTGTGCTTCCTACACACACGGCCATATCTAGTTCAATTTTGCTTAGGAAACTGACAAGAACAGTAGATCCTCTTCAGTCCAGTACACTGTACATGCTGGGAATAGACGCCAGTGCTATTTGCCCTGTGTATTACAATAGGAGCGCAATAGTGACTCTTCTTACCAGAAAACAACTCTTGCTCGTAGGACCAGAAACTGCATGAGATTCAGCTCCATTTAGACCTGGGAAACAAACGCTAGCTTGCCTTACAAGAAACACACTCTGCTTTTGAGAAAAGAGCACTCTTCTATTCTAATGTGATTCCTATAGGGCCAGAAGAGTGAGCATGCTCAGAACAAAAGAACTGTGCTTCCTACACACACCGACTATATTTAGTTCAACTCTGCTTAGGAAACTGACAAGAACAGTAGATCCTCTTCAGTCCAATACACTGCTCATGCCTGGAACAGATGCCAGTGTTATTTGCCCTGTGTATAGCAATGGGATCGCAATAGTGACTCTTCTTTCCAGAAAACAACTCTTGCTCGTAGGACCAAAAACTGCATGGGATTCAACTCCATTTAGGACTGGGAAACAAACGCTAGCTCGCCTTACAAGAAATACACTCTGTTTTTGAGAAAAGGGCACACTTCTACTCTACTGTGTTTCCTATAGGGTCCGAAGAGTGAGCTTTCTCAGAACAAAAGAACTGTGCTTCCTACACACACCGACTATATTTAGTACAACTCTCATTAGGAAACTGACAAGAACAGTAGATCCTCTTCACTCCAATACACTGTACATGCTGGGAACAGATGCCAGTGCTATTTGCCCTGTGTATGACAACGAGAGCGCAATAGTGACTCTTCTTACCAGAAAACAACTCTTGCTCGTAGGACCAGAAACTGCATGTGATTCAACTCCATTTAAGACTGCGAAACAAACGCTAGCTCCCTTACAAGAAACACACTCTGCTTTTGAGAAAAGAGCACTCTTCTACTCTACTGTGTTTCCTAAAGGGCCAAAACAGTGAGCTTGCTCAGAACAAAAGAACTGTGCTTCCTACACACACGGCCATATCTAGTTCAGTTCTGCTTAGTAAACTGACAAGAATAGTAGATCCTCTTCAGTCCAATACACTGTACTTCCTGGGAACAGACGCGAGTGCTATTTGCACTGTATATGGCAATGGGAGCGTAATAGTGACTCTTCTTACCAGAAAACATCTCTTGCTCGTGGGACCAGAAACTGCATGGGATTCAACTCCATTTCTGACTCGGAAACAAACACTAGCTAGCCTTACAAGAAACACACTCTGCTTTTGAGAAAAGAGCACTCTTCTACTCTACTGTGTTTCCTATGGGATCTGAACAGTGAGCTTGCTCAGAACAAAAGAACTGTGCTTCCTACACACACGGGCCATATCTAGTTCAACTCTGCTTAGGAAACTGACAAGAACAGTATCTCCTCTTCAGTCCAATACACTGTACTTGCTGGGAACAGACGCGAGTGCTATTTGCTCTGTGTATGGGAATGGGAGCGCAATAGTGACTTTCCTTACAGAAAACAACTCTTGATCATGGGACCAAAAACTTCATGTGATTCAACTCCTTTTAGGACTGGGAAACAAACGCTAGCTCTCCTTACAAGAAACACACTCTGCTTTTGAGAAAAGAGCACTCTTCTACTCTACTGTGTTTCCTATAGAGCCAAAACAGTGAGCTTGCTCAGAACAAAAGAACTGTGCTTCCTAGACACACGGCCATATCTGGTTCAATTCTGCTTAGGAAACTGACAAGAACAGTAGATCCTCTACAGTCTAATACACTGTACATGCTGGGAATAGACGCCAGTGCTATTTGCCTTGTGTATGACAAAGGGAGCGCAATATTGTCTCTTCTTACCAGAAAACAACTCTTGCTCGCAGGACCAGAAACTGCATGGGATTCAACACCATTTAGGACTGGGAAACAAACACTAGCTCGCCTTACAAGAAATACACTCTGCTTTTGAGAAAAGAGCAGACTTGTACTCTACTGTGTTTCCTCTAGGGTCCGAAGAGTGAGCTTGCTCAGAACAAAAGAACTGTGCTTCCTACACACACGGGCCATATCTATTCCAACTCTTCTTAGGAAACTGACAAGAACAGTAGATCCTCTTCAGTCCAATACACTGTACTTGATGGTAACAGACGGGAGTGCTATTTGCACTGTGTGTGGCAATGGGAGCGCAATAGTGACTTTCCTTACCTGAAAACAACTCTTGCTCGTAGGACCAGAAACTGCATGAGATTCAACTCCATTTAGAACTGGGAAACAAACGCTAGCTCGCCTTACAAGAAACACACTCTGCTTTTGAGAAAAGACAACTCATCTACTCTACTGTGTTTCCTATAGGGTCCGAACAGTGAGCTTGCTCCGAACAAAAGAACCGTGCTTCCTACACACACGGGCCATATCTAGTTCAACTCTGCTTAGGAAACTGACAAGAACAGTAGCTCCTCTTCAGTCCAATACACTGTACTTGCTGGGAATAGACGCCAGTGATATTTGCACTGTGTATGGCAATGGGAGGGCAATAGTGACTCTTCTTTCCAGAAAACAACTCTTGCTCATGGGACCAAAAACTGCATGTGATTCAACTCCTTTTAGGACTGGGAAACAAACGCTAACTCGCCTTACAAGAAACTCACTCTGCTTTTGAGAAAAGAGCACTCTTCTACTCTAATGTGTTTCCTATAGGGCCAGAAAAGTGAGCTTGCTCAGAACAAAAGAACTGTGCTTCCTGCACACACCGACTATATCTCGTTCAACTCTGCTTAGGAAACTGACAAGAACAGTAGCTCCTCTTCAGTCCAATACACTGTACTTGCTGGGAACAGACGCCAGTGCTATTTGTACTGTGTATGGCAATGGGAGCGCAATAGTGACTCTTCTTACCAGAAAACAATTCTTGCTCGTAGGACCAGAAACTGCATGGGTTTCAACTCCATTTCTGACTGGAAAACAAACACTAGCTCGCCGTACAAGAAATACAGTCTGCTTTTGAGAAAAGAGCACACTTCTACTCTACTGTGTTTCCTATAGGGTCCGAAGAGTGAGCTTGCTCAGAACAAAAGAACTGTGCTTCCTACACACAAGGGCCATATCTATTCCAACTCTTCTCTAGGAAACTGACAAGAACAGTGGATCCTCTTCAGTCCAATACACTGTACTTGATGGTAACAGACGGGAGTGCTATTTGCACTGTGTGTGGCAATGGGAGCACAATAGTGACTTTCCTTACCAGAAAACAACTCTTGCTCGTAGGACCAGAAACTGCATGAGATTCAACTCCATTTAGAACTGGGAAACAAACGCTAGCTCGCCTTACAAGAAACACACCCTGCTTTTGAGAAAAGACAACTCATCTACTCTACTGTGTTTCCTATAAGGTCCGAACAGTGAGCTTGCTCCGAACAAAAGAACCATGCTTCCTACACACACGGGCCATATCTAGTTCAACTTTGCTTAGGAAACTGACAAGAACAGTAGATCCTCTTCAGTCCAATACACTGTACATGCAGGGAATAGACGCCAGTGCTATTTGCCCTGTGTATGACAATGGCAGCGCAATAGTGACTCTTCTCTCCAGAGAACAACTCTTGCTCGTAGGACCAGAAACTGCATGTGATTTTACTCCATTTAGGACTGGGAAACAAACGCTAGCTTGCCTTACAAGAAACACACTCTGCTTTTAAGAAAAGAGCACTCTTCTACTCTAATGTGATTCCTATAGGGCCAGAAGAGTGAGCTTGCTCAGAACAAAAGAACTGTGCTTCCTACACACACGGCCATATCTAGTTCAATTATGCTTAGTAAACTGACAAGAATAGTAGATCCTCTTCAGTCCAATACACTGTACTTCCTGGGAACAGACGCGAGTGCTATTTGCACTGTATATGGCAATGGGAGCATAATAGTGACTCTTCTTACCAGAAAACATCTCTTGCTCGTGGGACCAGAAACTGCATGGGATTCAACTCCATTTCTGACTCGGAAACAAACACTAGCTCGCCTTACAAGAAACACACTCTGCTTTTGAGAAAAGAGCACTCTTCTACTCTACTGTGTTTCCTATGGGATCTGAACAGTGAGCTTGCTCCGAACAAAAGAACTGTGCTTCCTACACACACGGGCCATATCTAGTTCAACTCTGCTTAGGAAACTGACAAGAACAGTATCTCCTCTTCAGTCCAATACACTGTACTTGCTGGGAATAGACGCGAGTGCTATTTGCTCTGTGTGTGGCAATGGGAGCGCAATAGTGACTTTCCTTACCAGAAAACAACTCTTGCTCGTAGGACCAGAAACTGCATTAGATTCAACTCCATTTAGAACTGGGAAACAAACGCTAGCTCGCCTTACAATAAACACACTCTGCTTTTGAGAAAAGACAACTCATCTACTCTACTGTGTTTCCTATAGGGTCCGAACAGTGAGCTTGCTCCGAACAAAAGAACCGTGCTTCCTACACACAAGGGCCATATCTAGTTCAACTCTGCTTAGGAAACTGACAAGAACAGTAGCTCCTCTTCAGTCCAATACACTGTACTTGCTGGGAACATACGCCCGTGATATTTGCACTGTGTATGGCAATGGGAGGGCAATAGTGACTCTTCTTTCCAGAAAACAACTCTTGCTCATGGAACCAAAATCTGCATGTGATTCAACTCCATTTAGGACTGGGAAACAAACGCTAGCTCGCCTTACAAGAAACTCACTCTGCTTTTGAGAAAAGAGCACTCTTCTACTCTAATGTGTTTCCTATAGGGCCAGAAAAGTGAGCTTGCTCAGAACAAAAGAACTGTGCTTACTACACACACCGACTATATCTCGTTCAACTCTGCTTAGGAAACTGACAAGAACAGTAGCTCCTCTTCAGTCCAATACACTGTACTTGCTGGGAACAGACGCCAGTGCTATTTGTACTGTGTATGGCAATGGGAACGCAATAGTGACTCTTCTTACCAGAAAACAATTCTTGCTCGTAGGACCAGAAACTGCATGGGTTTCAACTCCATTTCTGACTGGAAAACAAACACTAGCTCGCGTTACAAGAAATACACTCTGCTTTTGAGAAAAGAGCACACTTCTACTCTACTGTGTTTCCTATAGGGTCCGAAGAGTGAGCTTGCTCAGAACAAAAGAACTGTGCTTCCTACACACACTGGCCATATCTATTCCAACTCTTCTTAGGAAACTGACAAGAACAGTAGATCCTCTTCAGTCCAATACACTGTACTTGATGGTAACAGACGGGAGTGCTATTGGCACTGTGTGTGGCAATGGGAGCGCAATAGTGATTTTCCTTACCAGAAAACAACTCTTGCTCGTAGGACCAGAAACTGCATGGGTTTCAACTCCATTTCTGACTGGAAAACAAACACTAGCTCGCCTTACAATAAACACACTCTGCTTTTGAGAAAAGACAACTCATCTACTCTACTTTGTTTCCTATAGGGTCCGAACAGTGAGCTTGCTCCGAACAAAAGAACCGTGCTTCCTACACACAAGGGCCATATCTAGTTCAACTCTGCTTAGGAAACTGACAAGAACAGTAGCTCCTCTTCAGTCCAATACACTGTACATGCAGGGAATAGACGCCAGTGCTATTTGCCCTGTGTATGACAATGGCAGCGCAATAGTGACTCTTCTCTCCAGAGAACAACTCTTGCTCGTAGGACCAGAAAGTGCATGTGATTTTACTCCATTTAGGACTGGGAAACAAACGCTAGCTCGCCTTACAAGAAACTCACTCTGCTTTTGAGAAAATAGCACTCTTGTACTCTACTGTGTTTCCTAAAGGGCCAAAACAGTGAGCTTGCTCAGAACAAAAGAACTGTGCTTCCTACACACACGGCCATATCTAGTTCAATTATGCTTAGTAAACTGACAAGAATAGTAGATCCTCTTCAGTCCAATACACTGTACTTCCTGGGAACAGACGCGAGTGCTATTTGCACTGTATATGGCAATGGGAGCATAATAGTGACTCTTCTTACCAGAAAACATCTCTTGCTCGTGGGACCAGAAACTGCATGGGATTCAACTCCATTTCTGACTCGGAAACAAACACTAGCTCGCCTTACAAGAAACACACTCTGCTTTTGAGAAAAGAGCACTCTTCTACTCTACTGTGTTTCCTATGGGATCCGAACAGTGAGCTTGCTCAGAACCAAAGAACTGTGCTTCCTACACACACGGGCCATATCTAGATCAATTCTGCATAGGAAACTGACAAGGACAGTAGATCCTCTTCAGTCCAATACACTGTACATGCTGGGAACAGATGCCAGTGCTATTTTACCTGTGTATGTCAATGGGAGCGCAATATTGACTCTTCTTACCAGAAAACAACTCTTGATCGTAGGATCAGAAACTGCATGTGATTCAACTCCATTTAGGACTGAAAAACAAACGCTAGATCGCCTTACAAGAAACACACTCTGCTTTTGAGAAAAGGGCACTCTTCTACTCTACTGTGTTTCCTATAGGCCCAAAACAGTGAGCTTGCTCAGAACAAAAGAACTGTGCTTCCTACACACACTGCCATATCTAGTTCAATTCTGCTTAGGAAACTGACAAGAACAGTATCCTCTTCAGTCCAATACACTGTACATGCTGGGAATAGACGCCACTGCTATTTGCCCGGTGTATTACAATAGGAGCTCAATAGTGACTCTTCTTACCAGAAAACAACTCTTGCTCGTAGGAACAGAAACTGCATGTGATTTTACTCCATTTAGGACTGGGAAACAAACGCTAGCTCGTCTTACAAGAAACACACTCTGCTTTTAGGAAAGGGCACTCTTCTACTCTAATGTTTTTCCTATAGGGCCAGAAGAGTGAGCTTGCTCAGAACAAAAGAACTGTGCTTTCAACACACACCGACTATATTTAGTTCCATATGCTTAGGAAACTGACAAGAATAGTAGATCCTCTTCAGTCCAATAAACTGTACTTGCTGGGAACAGAAGCGAGTGCTATTTGCCCTGTGTATGACAATGGGAGTGCAATAGTGACTCTACTTACCAGAAAAAAACTCTTGCTCGTAAAACCAGAAATTGCATGTGATTCAACTCCATTTAGGACTGGGAAACAAACGCTAACTCGCCTTACAAGAAACACACTCTGCTTTTGAGAAAAGAGCACTCTTCTACTCTACTGTGTTTCCTATGGGATCTGAACAGTGAGCTTGCTCAGAACAAAAGAACTGTGCTTCCTACACACACGGGCCATATCTAGTTCAACTCTGCTTAGGAAACTGACAAGAACAGTATCTCCTCTTCAGTCCAATACACTGTACTTGCTGGGAACAGACGCGAGTGCTATTTGCTCTGTGTATGTGAATGGGAGCGCAATAGTGACTTTCCTTACAGAAAACAACTCTTGCTCATGGGACCAAAAACTTCATGTGATTCAACTCCTTTTAGGACTGGGAAACAAACGCTAGCTCTCCTTACAAGAAACACACTCTGCTTTTGAGAAAAGAGCACTCTTCTACTCTACTGTGTTTCCTATAGATCCAAAACAGTGAGCTTGCTCAGAACAAAAGAACTGTGCTTCCTAGACACACGGCCATATCTGGTTCAATTCTGCTTAGGAAACTGACAAGAACAGTAGATCCTCTACAGTCTAATACACTGTACATGCTGGGAATAGACGCCAGTGCTATTTGCCTTGTGTATGACAATGGGAGCACAATATTGTCTCTTCTTACCAGAAAACAACTCTTGCTCGCAGGACCAGAAACTGCATGTGATTCAACTCTATTTAGGACTGGGAAACAAACGCTAGCTCGCCTTACAAGAAACACACTCTGCTTTTGAGAAAAGAGCACTCTTCTACTCTACTGTGTTTCCTATAGGGCCAGAACAGTGAGCTTGCTCAGAACAAAAGAACTGTGCTTCCTACACACACCGGCCATATCTAATTCATCTCTGCTTAGGAAACTGACAAGAACAGTAGATCCTCTTCAGTCCAATACACTGTATATGCTGGGAACAGACGCCAGTACTATTTGCCCTGTGTATGACAATGGGAGCGCAATAGAGACTCTTCTTACTAGAAAGCAACTCTTGCTCCTAGGATCAGAATCTGCTTGTGATTCAACTCCATTTAGGACTGGGAAACAAACACTAGCTCGCCTTACAAGAAACACACTCTGCTTTAGAGAAAAGAGCACTCTTCTACTCTACTGTGTTTCCTATGGGTTCCGAACAGTGAGCTTGCTCAGAACAAAAGAATTGTGCTTCCTACACACACGGGCCATATCTCGTTCAACTCTGCTTAGGAAACTGAAAGAACAGTAGCTCCTCTTCAGTCCAATACACTGTACTTAATGGGAATAGATGCGAGTGTTATTTGCACTGTGTATGGCAATGGGAGCACAATAGTGACTTTCCTTACCAGAAAACAACTCTTGTCCGTAGGACCAAAAACTGCATCTGATTCAACTCCATTTAGGACTGGGAAACAAACACTAGCTCGCCTTACAAGAAACACACTCTGCTTTTGAGAAAAAATCACTCTTCTACTCTACTGTGTTTCCTATAGGGCCAGAACAGTGAGCTTGCTCAGAACAAAAGAACTGTGCTTCCTACACACACGGCCATATCTAGTTCAATTCTGCTTAGGAAACTGACAATAACAGTAGATCCTCTTCAGTCCAATACACTGTACATGCTGGGAACAGACGCCAGTGCTATTTGTAATGTGTATGATAATTGGAGCGCAATAGTGACTCTTCTCACCAGAAGACAACTTTAGCTCGTAGGACCAGAAAGTGCATGTGATTCAACTCCATTTAGGACTGCAAAACAAATGCCAGCTCGCCTTGCAAGAAACACACTCTGCTTTTGAGAAAAGAGCACTCTTCTGCTCTTCTGTGTTTCTTTTGGGGTCCGAACAGTGAGCTTGCTCAGAACAAAAGAACTGTGCTTCCTACACACACGGGCCATATCTAGTTCAACTGTGCTTAGGAAACTGACAAGAACAGTAGCTCCTCTTCAGTCCAATACACTGTACGTACTGGGAACAGACGCCAGTGCTATTTGCTCTATGTATATCAATGGAGCGCAATAGTGACTCTTCTTACCAGAAAACAACTCTTGCTCGTAGGACCAAAAACTGCATGTGATTCAACTCCATTTAGGACTGGGAAACAAACACTAGCTCGCCTTACAAGAAACACACTCTGCTTTTGTGTAAAGATCTCTCTTCTACTCTAATCTGTTTCCTATAGGGCCAGAATAGTGAGCTTGCTCAGAACAAAAGAACTGTGCTTCCTACACACACGGCCATATCTAATTCAATTCTGCTAAGGAAACTGACAATAACAGTAGATCCTCCTAAGTCCAATACACTGTACATGCTGGGAACAGACGCCAGTGCTATTTGTAATTTGTATGACAATTGGAGGGCAATAGTGACTCTTCTTACCAGAAGACAACTCTTGCTTGTAGGACAAGAAACTGCATGGGATTCAACTCCATTTCTGACTGGGAAACAAACACTAGCTCGCCTTACAAGAAACACACTCTGCTTTTGAGAAAAGAGCACTCTTCTACTCTACTGTGTTTCCTGTGGGATCCGAACAGTGAGCTTGCTCAGAACCAAAGAACTGTGCTTCCTACACACACGGGCCATATCTAGTTCAACTCTGATTAGGAAACTGACAAGAACAGTAGCTCCTCTTCAGTCCAATACACTGTACTTGCTGGGAACAGACGCCAGTGCTATTTGCACTATGTATGGCAATGGGAGCGCAATAGTGACTCTTCTTTCCAGAAATCAACTCTTGCTCTTAGGACCAAAAACTGCATGTGATTCAACTCCATTTAGGACTGGGAAACAAACGCTAGCTCGCCTTACAAGAAACACACTCTGCTTTTGAGAAAAGAGCACTCTTCTACTCTACTGTGTTTCCTATACAGCCAGAACAATGAGCTTGCTCAGAACAAAAGAATTGTGCTTCCTACACACACGGGCCATATCTAGATCAATTCTGCATAGGAAACTGACAAGGACAGTAGATCCTCTTCAGTCCAATACACTGTACATGCTGGGAATAGACGCCAGTGCTATTTGCCCTGTGTATTACAATAGGAGCACAATAGTGACTCTTCTTACCAGAAAACAACTCTTGCTCGTAGGAACAGAAACTGCATGTGATTTTACTCCATTTTGACTGGGAAACAAACGCTAGCTCATCTTACAAGAAACACACTCTGCTTTTAGGAAAGGGCACTCTTCTACTCTAATGTGTTTCCTATAGGGCCAGAAGAGTGAGCTTGCTCAGAACAAAAGAACTGTGCTTCCAACACACACCGACTATATTTAGTTCCATATGCTTAGGAAACTGACAAGAATAGTAGATCCTCTTCAGTCCAATACACTGTACTTGCTGGGAACAGACGCGAGTGCTATTTGCCCTGTGTATGACAATGGGAGCACAATAGTGACTCTTCTTACCAGAAAACAACTCTTGCTCGTAAAACCAGAAACTGCATGTGATTCAACTCCATTTAGGACTGGGAAACAAACGCTAACTCGCCTTACAAGAAACACACTCTGCTTTTGAGAAAAGAGCACTCTTCTACTCTACTGTGTTTCCTATGGGATCCGAACAGTGAGCTTGCTCAGAACAGAAGAAGTGTGCTTCCTACACACACGGGCCATATCCAGTTCAACTCTGCTTAGGAAACTGACCATAACAGTAGCTCCTCTTCAGTCCAATACACTGTACTTGCTGGGAACAGACGCCAGTGCTATTTGCACTGTGTATGGCAATGGGAGCACAATAGTGACTCTTCTTACCAGAAAACAACTCTTGCTCGTAGGACCAGAAACTGCATGGGTTTCAACTCCATTTCTGACTGGAAAACAAACACTAGCTCGCGTTACAAGAAATACACTCTGCTTTTGAGAAAAGAGCACACTTCTACTCTACTGTGTTTCCTATAGGGTCCGAAGAGTGAGCTTGCTCAGAACAAAAGAACTGTGCTTCCTACACACACGGGCCATATCTATTCCAACTCTTCTTAGGAAACTGACAAGAACAGTAGATCCTCTTCAGTCCAATACACTGTACTTGATGGTAACAGACGGGAGTGCTATTTGCACTGTGTGTGGCAATGGGAGCGCAATAGTGACTTTCCTTACCAGAAAACAACTCTTGCTCGTAGGACCAGAAACTGCATTAGATTCAACTCCATTTAGGACTGGGAAACAAACGCTAGCTCGCCTTACAAGAAACTCACTCTGCTTTGAGAAAAGAGCACTCTTCTACTCTAATGTGTTTCCTATAGGGCCAGAAAAGTGAGCTTGCTCAGAATAAAAGAACTGTGCTTCCTACACACACCGACTATATTTAGTACAACTCTCATTAGGAAACTGACAAGAACAGTAGATCCTCTTCACTCCAATACACTGTACATGCTGGGAACAGATGCCAGTGCTATTTGCCCTGTGTATGACAACGAGAGCGCAATAGTGACTCTTCTTACCAGAAAACAACTCTTGCTCGTAGGACCAGAAACTGCATGTGATTCAACTCCATTTAAGACTGCGAAACAAACGCTAGCTCCCTTACAAGAAACACACTCTGCTTTTGAGAAAAGAGCACTCTTCTACTCTACTGTGTTTCCTAAAGTGCCAAAACAGTGAGCTTGCTCAGAACAAAAGAACTGTGCTTCCTACACACACGGCCATATCTAGTTCAATTATGCTTAGTAAACTGACAAGAATAGTAGATCCTCTTCAGTCCAATACACTGTACTTCCTGGGAACAGACGCGAGTGCTATTTGCACTGTATATGGCAATGGGAGCATAATAGTGACTCTTCTTACCAGAAAACATCTCTTGCTCGTTGGACCAGAAACTGCATGGGATTCAACTCCATTTCTGACTCAGAAACAAACACTAGCTCGCCTTACAAGAAACACACTCTGCTTTTGAGAAAAGAGCACTCTTCTACTCTACTGTGTTTCCTATGGGATCCGAACAGTGAGCTTGCTCAGAACCAAAGAACTGTGCTTCCTACACACACGGGCCATATCTAGTTCAACTCTGATTAGGAAACTGACAAGAACAGTAGCTCCTCTTCAGTCCAATACACTGTAATTGCTGGGAACAGACGCCAGTGCTATTTGCACTGTGTATGGCAATGGGAGCGCAATAGTGACTCTTCTTTCCAGAAATCAACTCTTGCTCTTAGGACCAAAAACTGCATGTGATTCAACTCCATTTAGGACTGGGAAACAAACGCTAGCTCGCCTTACAAGAAACACACTCTGCTTTTGAGAAAAGAGCACTCTTCTACTCTACAGTGTTTCCTATACAGCGAGAACAATGAGCTTGCTCAGAACAAAAGAATTGTGCTTCCTACACACACGGGCCATATCTAGATCAATTCTGCATAGGAAACTGACAAGGACAGTAGATCCTCTTCAGTCCAATACACTGTACATGCTGGGAACAGATGCCAGTGCTATTTTACCTGTGTATGTCAATGGGAGCGCAATATTGACTCTTCTTACCAGAAAACAACTCTTGCTCGTAGGACCAGAAACTGCATGTGATTCAACTCCATTTAGGACTGAAAAACAAACGCTAGATCGCCTTACAAGAAACACACTCTGCTTTTGAGAAAAGGGCACTCTTCTACTCTACTGTGTTTCCTATAGGCCCAAAACAGTGAGCTTGCTCAGAACAAAAGAACTGTGCTTCCTACACACACTGCCATATCTAGTTCAATTCTGCTTAGGAAACTGACAAGAACAGTATCCTCTTCAGTCCAATACACTGTACATGCTGGGAATAGACGCCACTGCTATTTGCCCGGTGTATTACAATAGGAGCTCAATAGTGACTCTTCTTACCAGAAAACAACTCTTGCTCGTAGGAACAGAAACTGCATGTGATTTTACTCCATTTAGGACTGAGAAACAAACGCTAGCTCGTCTTACAAGAAACACACTCTGCTTTTAGGAAAGGGCACTCTTCTACTCTAATGTTTTTCCTATAGGGCCAGAAGAGTGAGCTTGCTCAGAACAAAAGAACTGTGCTTTCAACACACACCGACTATATTTAGTTCCATATGCTTAGGAAACTGACAAGAATAGTAGATCCTCTTCAGTCCAATAAACTGTACTTGCTGGGAACAGAAGCGAGTGCTATTTGCCCTGTGTATGACAATGGGAGCGCAATAGTGACTCTACTTACCAGAAAACAACTCTTGCTCGTAAAACCAGAAATTGCATGTGATTCAACTCCATTTAGGACTGGGAAACAAACGCTAACTCGCCTTACAAGAAACACACTCTGCTTTTGAGAAAAGAGCACTCTTCTACTCTACTGTGTTTCCTATGGGATCTGAACAGTGAGCTTGCTCAGAACAAAAGAACTGTGCTTCCTACACACAAGGGCCATATCTAGTTCAACTCTGCTTAGGAAACTGACAAGAACAGTATCTCCTCTTCAGTCCAATACACTGTACTTGCTGGGAACAGACGCGAGTGCTATTTGCTCTGTGTATGGGAATGGGAGCGCAATAGTGACTTTCCTTACAGAAAACAACTCTTGCTCATGGGACCAAAAACTTCATGTGATTCAACTCCTTTTAGGACTGGGAAACAAACGCTAGCTCTCCTTACAAGAAACACACTCTGCTTTTGAGAAAAGAGCACTCTTCTACTCTACTGTGTTTCCTATAGAGCCAAAACAGTGAGCTTGCTCAGAACAAAAGAACTGTGCTTCCTAGACACACGGCCATATCTGGTTCAATTCTGCTTAGGAAACTGACAAGAACAGTAGATCCTCTACAGTCTAATACACTGTACATGCTGGGAATAGACGCCAGTGCTATTTGCCTTGTGTATGACAATGGGAGCACAATATTGTCTCTTCTTACCAGAAAACAACTCTTGCTCGCAGGACCAGAAACTGCATGTGATTCAACTCTATTTAGGACTGGGAAACAAACGCTAGCTCGCCTTACAAGAAACACACTCTGCTTTTGAGAAAAGAGCACTCTTTTACTCTACTGTGTTTCCTATAGGGCCAGAACAGTGAGCTTGCTCAGAACAAAAGAACTGTGCTTCCTACACACACCGGCCATATCTAATTCATCTCTGCTTAGGAAACTGACAAGAACAGTAGATCCTCTTCAGTCCAATACACTGTATATGCTGGGAACAGACGCCAGTACTATTTGCCCTTTGTATGACAATGGGAGCGCAATAGAGACTCTTCTTACTAGAAAGCAACTCTTGCTCCTAGGATCAGAATCTGCATGTGATTCAACTCCATTTAGGACTGGGAAACAAACACTAGCTCGCCTTACAAGAAACACACTCTGCTTTTGAGAAAAGAGCACTCTTCTACTCTACTGTGTTTCCTATGGGTTCCGAACAGTGAGCTTGCTCAGAACAAAAGAATTGTGCTTCCTACACACACGGGCCATATCTCGTTCAACTCTGCTTAGGAAACTGAAAGAACAGTAGCTCCTCTTCAGTCCAATACACTGTACTTAATGGGAATAGATGCGAGTGTTATTTGCACTGTGTATGGCAATGGGAGCACAATAGTGACTTTCCTTACCAGAAAACAACTCTTGTCCGTAGGACCAAAAACTGCATCTGATTCAACTCCATTTTGGACTGGGAAACAAACACTAGCTCGCCTTACAAGAAACACACTCTGCTTTTGAGAAAAAATCACTCTTCTACTCTACTGTGTTTCCTATAGGGCCAGAACAGTGAGCTTGCTCAGAACAAAAGAACTGTGCTTCCTACACACACGGCCATATCTAGTTCAATTCTGCTTAGGAAACTGACAATAACAGTAGATCCTCTTCAGTCCAATACACTGTACATGCTGGGAACAGACGCCAGTGCTATTTGTAATGTGTATGATAATTGGAGCGCAATAGTGACTCTTCTCACCAGAAGACAACTTTAGCTCGTAGGACCAGAAAGTGCATGTGATTCAACTCCATTTAGGACTGCAAAACAAATGCTAGCTCGCCTTGCAAGAAACACACTCTGCTTTTGAGAAAAGAGCACTCTTCTGCTCTTCTGTGTTTCTTTTGGGGTCCGAACAGTGAGCTTGCTCAGAACAAAAGAACTGTGCTTCCTACACACACGGGCCATATCTAGTTCAACTGTGCTTAGGAAACTGACAAGAACAGTAGCTCCTCTTCAGTCCAATACACTGTACGTACTGGGAACAGACGCCAGTGCTATTTGCTCTATGTATGTCAATGGAGCGCAATAGTGACTCTTCTTACCAGAAAACAACTCTTGCTCGTAGGACCAAAAACTGCATGTGATTCAACTCCATTTAGGACTGGGAAACAAACACTAGCTCGCCTTACAAGAAACACACTCTGCTTTTGTGTAAAGATCTCTCTTCTACTCTAATCTGTTTCCTATAGGGCCAGAATAGTGAGCTTGCTCAGAACAAAAGAACTGTGCTTCCTACACACACGGCCATATCTAATTCAATTCTGCTAAGGAAACTGACAATAACAGTAGATCCTCCTAAGTCCAATACACTGTACATGCTGGGAACAGACGCCAGTGCTATTTGTAATTTGTATGACAATTGGAGGGCAATAGTGACTCTTCTTACCAGAAGACAACTCTTGCTTGTAGGACAAGAAACTGCATGGGATTCAACTCCATTTCTGACTGGGAAACAAACACTAGCTCGCCTTACAAGAAACACACTCTGCTTTTGAGAAAAGAGCACTCTTCTACTCTACTGTGTTTCCTGTGGGATCCGAACAGTGAGCTTGCTCAGAACCAAAGAACTGTGCTTCCTACACACACGGGCCATATCTAGTTCAACTCTGATTAGGAAACTGACAAGAACAGTAGCTCCTCTTCAGTCCAATACACTGTACTTGCTGGAAACAGACGCCAGTGCTATTTGCACTATGTATGGCAATGGGAGCGCAATAGTGACTCTTCTTTCCAGAAATCAACTCTTGCTCTTAGGACCAAAAACTGCATGTGATTCAACTCCATTTAGGACTGGGAAACAAACGCTAGCTCGCCTTACAAGAAACACACTCTGCTTTTGAGAAAAGAGCACTCTTCTACTCTACTGTGTTTCCTATACAGCCAGAACAATGAGCTTGCTCAGAACAAAAGAATTGTGCTTCCTACACACACGGGCCATATCTAGATCAATTCTGCATAGGAAACTGACAAGGACAGTAGATCCTCTTCAGTCCAATACACTGTACATGCTGGGAATAGACGCCAGTGCTATTTGCCCTGTGTATTACAATAGGAGCACAATAGTGACTCTTCTTACCAGAAAACAACTCTTGCTCGTAGGAACAGAAACTGCATGTGATTTTACTCCATTTTGACTGGGAAACAAACGCTAGCTCGTCTTACAAGAAACACACTCTGCTTTTAGGAAAGGGCACTCTTCTACTCTAATGTGTTTCCTATAGGGCCAGAAGAGTGAGCTTGCTCAGAACAAAAGAACTGTGCTTCCAACACACACCGACTATATTTAGTTCCATATGCTTAGGAAACTGACAAGAATAGTAGATCCTCTTCAGTCCAATACACTGTACTTGCTGGGAACAGACGCGAGTGCTATTTGCCCTGTGTATGACAATGGGAGCACAATAGTGACTCTTCTTACCAGAAAACAACTCTTGCTCGTAAAACCAGAAACTGCATGTGATTCAACTCCATTTAGGACTGGGAAACAAACGCTAACTCGCCTTACAAGAAACACACTCTGCTTTTGAGAAAAGAGCACTCTTCTACTCTACTGTGTTTCCTATGGGATCCGAACAGTGAGCTTGCTCGGAACAGAAGAAGTGTGCTTCCTACACACACGGGCCATATCCAGTTCAACTCTGCTTAGGAAACTGACCATAACAGTAGCTCCTCTTCAGTCCAATACACTGTACTTGCTGGGAACAGACGCCAGTGCTATTTGCACTGTGTATGGCAATGGGAGCACAATAGTGACTCTTCTTACCAGAAAACAACTCTTGCTCGTAGGACCAGAAACTGCATGGGTTTCAACTCCATTTCTGACTGGAAAACAAACACTAGCTCGCGTTACAAGAAATACACTCTGCTTTTGAGAAAAGAGCACACTTCTACTCTACTGTGTTTCCTATAGGGTCCGAAGAGTGAGCTTGCTCAGAACAAAAGAACTGTGCTTCCTACACACACGGGCCATATCTATTCCAACTCTTCTTAGGAAACTGACAAGAACAGTAGATCCTCTTCAGTCCAATACACTGTACTTGATGGTAACAGACGGGAGTGCTATTTGCACTGTGTGTGGCAATGGGAGCGCAATAGTGACTTTCCTTACCAGAAAACAACTCTTGCTCGTAGGACCAGAAACTGCATTAGATTCAACTCCATTTAGGACTGGGAAACAAACGCTAGCTCGCCTTACAAGAAACTCACTCTGCTTTGAGAAAAGAGCACTCTTCTACTCTAATGTGTTTCCTATAGGGCCAGAAAAGTGAGCTTGCTCAGAACAAAAGAACTGTGCTTCCTACACACACCGACTATAACTCGTTCAACTCTGCTTAGGAAACTGACAAGAACAGTAGCTCCTCTTCAGTCCAATACACTGTACTTGCTGGGAACAGACGCCAGTGCTATTTGCCCTGTGTATGACAATGGCAGCGCAATAGTGACTCTTCTCTCCAGAGAACAACTGTAGCTCATAGGACCAGAAACTGCATGTGACTCAACTCCATTTAGGATTGGGAAACAAACGCTAGCTCATCTTACAAGAAACACACTCTGCTTTTGAGAATAATGCACACATCTACTCTACTGTATTTCCTATGGGGTCTAAACAGTGTGCTTGCTCAGAACAAAAAAAACTGTGCTTCCTACACACACGGGTCATATCCAGTTCAACTCTGCTTAGGAAACTGACAAGAACAGTAGCTCCTCTTCATTCCAATACACTGTACTTGCTCGGGACAGACACAACGGCTGTTTGCACTGTATATTGCAATGGGAGCGCAATAGTGACTTTCCTTAACAGAAAACATCTCTTGCGTGTAGGACTAAAAACTGCATGTGATTCAACTCCATTTAGAACTTGGAAACAAACGCTAGCTCGCCTTACAAGAAACACACTCTGCTTTTGAGAAAACAGCACTCTTCTACTCTATTGTGTTTCCTAAAGCGCCAGAACAGTGACCTTGCTGAGTACAAAAGAACTGTGCTTCCTACACACATGGGCCATATCTAGTTCAACTCTGCTTAGGAAGCTGACAAGAACAGTAGCTCCTCTTCAGTCCAATACACTGTACATGCTGGGAACAGACGACAGTGCTATTTGCCCTGTGTATGACAATGGGAGCGCAACAGTGACTCTAATTGCCAGAAAAAACTCTTGCTCGTAGTTTCAGAAACTGCGTGTGATTCAACTCCATTTAGGACTAGAAAACAAATGCTAGCTCGCCTTACAAGAAACACGCTCTGCTTTTTAGAATAGGGCACACATCTACTCTACTGTGTTTCCTATGGGGTCCAAACAGTGAGCTTGCTCAGAACAAAAGAACTGTGCTTCCTACACACACGGGTCATATCTAGTTGAACTCTGCTTAGGAAACTGACAAGAACAGTAGCTCCTCTTCAGTCCAATACACTGTACTTGCTGGGAACAGACGCCAGTGCTATTTGCACTGTGTATGACAATGGGAGCACAATAGTGACTCTTCTTACCACAAAACAATTCTTGCTCGTAGGACCAGAAACTGCATGTGTTTCAACTCCATTTAGGACTGGGAAACAAAGCTAGCTTGCCTTACAAGAAACACACTCTGCTTTTGTGGAAAGAGCCCTCTTCTACTCTACTGTGTTTCCTATAGGGCCAGAACAGTGAGCTTGCTGAGTACAAAAGAACTGTGCTTCCTATACACATGGGCCATATCTAGTTCAACTCTGCTTAGGATCCTGACAATAACAGTAGATCCTCTTCAGTCCAATACACTGTACATGCTGGGAACAGACGCCAGTGCTATTTGCCCTGTGTATGACCATGGGAGCGCAACAGTTACTCTTATTACCAGAAAAAACTCTTGCTCGTAGGACCAGAAACTGCATGTGATTCAACTCCATTTAGGACTGGGAAACAAAAGCTAGCTCGCCTTACGAGAAACACACTCTGCTTTTGAGAAAAGAGCACTCTTCTACTCTACTGTGTTTTCTATGGGGTAGGAACAGTGAGCTTGCTGAGAACAAAGAACTGTGCTTCGTACACACACGGGCCATATCTAGTTCAACTCTGCTTAGGAAACTGACAAGAACAGTAGCTTCTTTCAGTCCAATACACTGTACTTGCTGGGAACAGACACAATGGCTGTTTGCACTGTATGGCAAAGGGAGCGCAATAGTGACTCTTCTAACCAGAAAACAATTCTTGCTCGTAGGACCAGAAACTGCATGTGTATTTGAACTCCATTTAGGACTGGGAAACAAATGCTAGCTCGCCTTACAAGAAACACACTCTGCTTTTGAGAAAAGAGCACCCGTATACTCTACTGTGTTTCCTATGGGGTTCGAACAGTGAGCTTGCTCAGAACAAAAGAACTGTGCTTCCTACACACACGGGCCATATCTAGTTCAACTCTGCTTAGGAAACTGACAAGAACAGTAGCTCCTCCTCAGTCCAATACAGTGTACTTGCTAAAAACAGAAGAGAGTGCTATTTGTACTGTGTATGGCAATGGGAGCGCAATAGTGACTCTTCTTACCAGAAAACAACTCTTGCTCATAGGACCAAAAACTGCATTTGATTCAACTCCATTTAGGACTGGGAAACAAACGCTAGCTCGCCTTACAAAAACACACTCTGCTTTTGAGAAAAGAGCACTCTTCTACTCTACTGTGTTTCCTATGGGGTCTGAGCAGTGAGCATGCTCAGAACAAAAGAACTGTGCTTCCTACACACACGGGCCATATCTAGTTCAACTCTGCTTATGAAACTGACAAGAACAGTAGCTCCTCTTCAGTCCAATATACTGTACTTGCTGGAAGCAGACGCGAGTGCTATTTGCACTGTGTATGGCAAAGGGAGGGCAATAGTGACTTTCCTTACCAGAAAACAACTTTTGCTGGTAGGACCAAAAACTGCATGTGATTCAACTCCATTTAGGACTGGGAAACAAATGCTAGCTTGCCTTACAAGAATCACACTCTGCTTTTGAGAAAAGAGCACTCTTCTACTCTACTGTGTTTCCTATAGGACCAGAAAAGAGAGCTTGCTCAGAACAAAAGAACTGGCTTCCTACATACAGGGCCATATGTAGTTCAATTCTGCATAGGAAACTGACAAGAACAAAAGATTTTTTTCAGTCCAATACACTGTACATGCTGGGAAGAGAAACCAGTGCTATTTGCCCTGTGTATGACAATGGGAGCGCAATAGTGACTCTTTTTATCAGAAAAAACTCTTGCTCGTAGGACCAGAAACTGCATGTGATTCAAACTCAATTTAGGACTGGGAAACAAAGGCTAGCTAGCCTTACAAGAAACACACTCTGCTTTTGAGAATAGAGCACTCTTCTACTCTACAGTGTTTCCTATAGGGCGAGAACAGTGAGCTTGCTCAGAATAAAAGAACTGTGCTTCCTACACACACGGCCATATCTATTTCAACTCTGCTTAGGAAACTAATGAGAACAGTAGCTCCTCTTCAGTCCAATACACTGTACTTACTGGGAACAGACGCGAGTGCTATTTGCACTGTGTATGGAAATGGGAGCGCAAAGTGACTCTTCATACCAGAAAACAACTCTTGCTCGTAGGACCAAAAACTGCGTTTGATTCAACTCCAGTTAGGACTGGGAAACAAACGCTAGCTCGCCTTACAAGAAACACGCTCTGCTTTTGAGAATAGGGCACACATCTACTCTACTGTGTTTCCTATGGGGTCCAAACAGTGAGCTTGCTCAGAACAAAAGAACTGTGCTTCCTACACACACGGGTCATATCTAGTTCAACTCTGCTTAGGAAACTGACAAGAACAATAGCTCCTCTTCAGCCCAATACACTCTAATTGCTGGGAACAGACGTGAGTGCTATTTGCACTGTGTATGTCAATGGGAGCACAATAGTGACTTTCCTTACCAGAAAAACTCTTGCTCGTAGGACCAGAAACTGCATGTGATTCAACTCCATTTAGGACTGGAAACAAACGCTAGCTCGCCTTACAAGAAACACACTCTGCTTTTGAGGAAAGAGCACTCTTCTACTCTACTGTGTTTCCTATAGGGCCAGAACAGTGAGCTTGCTGAGAACAAAAAAACTGTGCTTCCTAACCACACGGGCCATATCTAGTTCAACTCTGCTTAGGAAACTGACAAGAACAGTAGCTTCTCTTCAGTCCAATACACTGTACTTGCTGGGAACAGACGCGAGTGCTATTTGCACTGTGTATGGAAATGGGAGTGCAATAGTGATTTTCATTACCATAAAACAACTCTTGCTCGTAGGACCTGAAACTGCATGTGATTCAACTCCATTTAGGACTGGGAAAGAAACGCTAGATCGCCTTACAAGAAACACACTCTGCTTTTGAGGAAAGAGCACTCTTCTACTCTACTGTGTTTCCTATAGGGCCAGAACAATGAGCTTGCTGAGTACAAAAGAACTGTGCTTACTACACACATGGGCCATATCTAGTTCAACTCTGCTTAGGAACCTGACAAGAACAGTAGAACCTCTTCAGTCCAATACACTGTACATGCTGGCAACAGACGCCAGTGCTATTTGCCCTGTGTGTGAAAATGGGAGCGCAATAGTGACTCTTCTTACCAGAAGACAACTCTTGCTCGTATGACCAGAAACTGCATGTGATTCAACTCCATTTAGGACTGGGAAACAAACGCTAGCTCGCCTTACAAGAAACACACTCTACTATTGAGAAAAGAGCACTCTTCTACTCTAATGTGTTTCCTATGGGGTCCGAACAGTGCGCTGGCTCAGAACAAAAGAATTGTGCTTCCAACACACAGGGGCCATATCTAGTTCAACTCTGCTTAGGAAACTGAAAAGAACAGTAGATCCTCTTCAGTCGAATATACTGTACTTGCTGGGAACAGACACCAGTGCTATTTGCAGTATGTATGGCAATGGGAGCACAATAGTAACTCTTCTTACCAGAAAAAGCTCTTGCTTGTAGGACCAGAAACTGCATGGGATTCAACTCCATTTCTGACTGGGAAACAAACTCTAGCTCGCCTTTCAAGAATCACGCTCTGCTTTGAGAAAAGGGCACACTTCTACTCTACTGTGTTTTTTATGTGGTCCTAACAGTGAGCTTGCTCAGAACAAAAGAACCGTGCTTCCTACACACACCGGCCATATTTATTTCAACTCTGCTTAGGAAACTGACCAGAACAGTAGATCCTCTTCAGTCCAATACACTGTATTTGCTGGGAACAGACGCCAGTGCTATTTGCACTTTGAATGACAATGTGAGCGCAATAGTGACTCTTCTTACCAGAAAACAACTCTTGCTAGTAGGACCAGAAACTGCATGTGATTCAACTCCATTTAGGACTAGGAAACAAACGCTAGCTCGCCTTACAAGAAACACACTCTGCTTTTGAGAATAGAGCACTCTTCCACTCTACTGTGTTTTCTATCGGACCAGAACAGTGAGCTTGCTCAGAACAAAAGAACTTTGCTTCCTACACACACGGGCCATATCTAGTTCAATTCTGCTTAGGAAACTGACAAGAACAGTAGATCCTCTTCAGTCCAATACACTGTACTTGCTGGTAACAGAAGCCAGTGCTATTTGCCCTGTGTATGACAATGGGAGCGCAATAGTGACTCTTCTTACCAGAAAACAACTCTAGCTCATAGGACCAGAAACTGCATGTGACTCAACTCCATTTAGGATTGGGAAACAAACGCTAGCTCATCTTACAAGAAACACACTCTGCTTTTGAGAATAATGCACACATCTACTCTACTGTATTTCCTATGGGTCTAAACAGTGTGCTTGCTCAGAACAAAAAAAACTGTGCTTCCTACACACACGGGTCATATCCAGTTCAACTCTGCTTAGGAAACTGACAAGAACAGTAGCTCCTCTTCACTCCAATACACTGTACTTGCTCGGGACAGACACAACGGCTGTTTGCACTGTATATTGCAATGGGAGCGCAATAGTGACTTTCTTAACAGAAAACATCTCTTGCGTGTAGGACTAAAAACTGCATGTGATTCAACTCCATTTAGAACTTGGAAACAAACGCTAGCTCGCCTTACAAGAAACACACTCTGCTTTTGAGAAAACAGCACTCTTCTACTCTATTGTGTTTCCTAAAGCGCCAGAACAGTGACCTTGCTGAGTACAAAAGAACTGTGCTTCCTACACACATGGGCCATATCTAGTTCAACTCTGCTTAGGAAGCTGACAAGAACAGTAGCTCCTCTTCAGTCCAATACACTGTACATGCTGGGAACAGACGACAGTGCTATTTGCCCTGTGTATGACAATGGGAGCGCAACAGTGACTCTAATTGCCAGAAAAAACTCTTGCTCGTAGTTTCAGAAACTGCGTGTGATTCAACTCCATTTAGGACTAGAAAACAAATGCTAGCTCGCCTTACAAGAAACACGCTCTGCTTTTTAGAATAGGGCACACATCTACTCTACTGTGTTTCCTATGGGGGTCCAAACAGTGAGCTTGCTCAGAACAAAAGAACTGTGCTTCCTACACACACGGGTCATATCTAGTTGAACTCTGCTTAGGAAACTGACAAGAACAGTAGCTCCTCTTCAGTCCAATACACTGTACTTGCTGGGAACAGACGCCAGTGCTATTTGCACTGTGTATGACAATGGGGAGCACAATAGTGACTCTTCTTACCACAAAACAATTCTTGCTCGTAGGACCAGAAACTGCATGTGTTTCAACTCCATTTAGGACTGGGAAACAAAGCTAGCTTGCCTTACAAGAAACACACTCTGCTTTTGTGGAAAGAGCCCTCTTCTACTCTACTGTGTTTCCTATAGGGCCAGAACAGTGAGCTTGCTGAGTACAAAAGAACTGTGCTTCCTATACACATGGGCCATATCTAGTTCAACTCTGCTTAGGATCCTGACAATAACAGTAGATCCTCTTCAGTCCAATACACTGTACATGCTGGGAACAGACGCCAGTGCTATTTGCCCTGTGTATGACCATGGGAGCGCAACAGTTACTCTTATTACCAGAAAAAACTCTTGCTCGTAGGACCAGAAACTGCATGTGATTCAACTCCATTTAGGACTGGGAAACAAAAGCTAGCTCGCCTTATGAGAAACACACTCTGCTTTGAGAAAAGAGCACTCTTCTACTCTACTGTGTTTTCTATGGGGTAGGAACAGTGAGCTTGCTGAGAACAAAGAACTGTGCTTCGTACACACACGGGCCATATCTAGTTCAACTCTGCTTAGGAAACTGACAAGAACAGTAGCTTCTTTCAGTCCAATACACTGTACTTGCTGGGAACAGACACAATGGCTGTTTGCACTGTATGGCAAAGGGAGCGCAATAGTGACTCTTCTAACCAGAAAACAATTCTTGCTCGTAGGACCAGAAACTGCATGTGTATTTGAACTCCATTTAGGACTGGGAAACAAATGCTAGCTCGCATTACAAGAAACACACTCTGCTTTTGAGAAAAGAGCACCCGTATACTCTACTGTGTTTCCTATGGGGTTCGAACAGTGAGCTTGCTCAGAACAAAAGAACTGTGCTTCCTACACACACGGGCCAATATCTAGTTCAACTCTGCTTAGGAAACTGACAAGAACAGTAGCTCCTCCTCAGTCCAATACAGTGTACTTGCTAAAAACAGAAGAGAGTGCTATTTGTACTGTGTATGGCAATGGGAGCGCAATAGTGACTCTTCTTACCAGAAAACAACTCTTGCTCATAGGACCAAAAACTGCATTTGATTCAACTCCATTTAGGACTGGGAAACAAACGCTAGCTCGCCTTACAAAAACACACTCTGCTTTGAGAAAAGAGCACTCTTCTACTCTACTGTGTTTCCTATGGGGTCCGAGCAGTGAGCATGCTCAGAACAAAAGAACTGTGCTTCCTACACACACGGGCCATATCTAGTTCAACTCTGCTTACGAAACTGACAAGAACAGTAGCTCCTCTTCAGTCCAATATACTGTACTTGCTGGAAGCAGACGCGAGTGCTATTTGCACTGTGTATGGCAAAGGGAGGGCAATAGTGACTTTCCTTACCAGAAAACAACTTTTGCTGGTAGGACCAAAAACTGCATGTGATTCAACTCCATTTAGGACTGGGAAACAAATGCTAGCTTGCCTTACAAGAATCACACTCTGCTTTTGAGAAAAGAGCACTCTTCTACTCTACTGTGTTTCCTATAGGACCAGAAAAGAGAGCTTGCTCAGAACAAAAGAACTGGCTTCCTACATACAGGGCCGTATGTTCAATTCTGCATAGGAAACTGACAAGAACAAAAGATTTTTTTCAGTCCAATACACTGTACATGCTGGGAAGAGAAACCAGTGCTATTTGCCCTGTGTATGACAATGGGAGCGCAATAGTGACTCTTTTTATCAGAAAAAACTCTTGCTCGTAGGACCAGAAACTGCATGTGATTCAACTCAATTTAGGACTGGGAAACAAAGGCTAGCTAGCCTTACAAGAAACACACTCTGCTTTTGAGAATAGAGCACTCTTCTACTCTACAGTGTTTCCTATAGGGCGAGAACAGTGAGCTTGCTCAGAATAAAAGAACTGTACTTCCTACACACACGGGCCATATCTATTTCAACTCTGCTTAGGAAACTAATGAGAACAGTAGCTCCTCTTCAGTCCAATACACTGTACTTACTGGGAACAGACGCGAGTGCTATTTGCACTGTGTATGGAAATGGAAGCGCAAAGTGACTCTTCTTACCAGAAAACAACTCTTGCTCGTAGGACCAAAAACTGCATTTGATTCAACTCCAGTTAGGACTGGGAAACAAACGCTAGCTCGCCTTACAAGAAACACGCTCTGCTTTTGAGAATAGGGCACACATCTACTCTACTGTGTTTCCTATGGGGTCCAAACAGTGAGCTTGCTCAGAACAAAAGAACTGTGCTTCCTACACACACGGGTCATATCTAGTTCAACTCTGCTTAGGAAACTGACAAGAACAATAGCTCCTCTTCAGCCCAATACACTCTAATTGCTGGGAACAGACGTGAGTGCTATTTGCACTGTGTATGTCAATGGGAGCACAATAGTGACTTTCCTTACCAGAAAAACTCTTGCTCGTAGGACCAGACACTGCATGTGATTCAACTCCATTTAGGACTGGGAAACAAACGCTAGCTCGCCTTACAAGAAACACACTCTGCTTTTGAGGAAAGAGCACTCTTCTACTCTACTGTGTTTCCTATAGGGCCAGAACAGTGAGCTTGCTGAGAACAAAAAAACTGTGCTTCCTACCCACACGGGCCATATCTAGTTCAACTCTGCTTAGGAAACTGACAAGAACAGTAGCTTCTCTTCAGTCCAATACACTGTACTTGCTGGGAACAGACGCGAGTGCTATTTGCACTGTGTATGGAAATGGGAGTGCAATAGTGATTTTCATTACCATAAAACAACTCTTGCTCGTAGGACCTGAAACTGCATGTGATTCAACTCCATTTAGGTCTGGGAAAGAAACGCTAGATCGCCTTACAAGAAACACACTCTGCTTTTGAGGAAAGAGCACTCTTCTACTCTACTGTGTTTCCTATAGGGCCAGAACAATGAGCTTGCTGAGTACAAAAGAACTGTGCTTACTACACACATGGGCCATATCTAGTTCAACTCTGCTTAGGAACCTGACAAGAACAGTAGAACCTCTTCAGTCCAATACACTGTACATGCTGGCAACAGACGCCAGTGCTATTTGCCCTGTGTGTGAAAATGGGAGCGCAATAGTGACTCTTCTTACCAGAAGACAACTCTTGCTCGTATGACCAGAAACTGCATGTGATTCAACTCCATTTAGGACTGGGAAACAAACGCTAGCTCGCCTTACAAGAAACACACTCTACTATTGAGAAAAGAGCACTCTTCTACTCTAATGTGTTTCCTATGGGGTCCGAACAGTGCGCTGGCTCAGAACAAAAGAATTGTGCTTCCAACACACAGGGGCCATATCTAGTTCAACTCTGCTTAGGAAACTGAAAAGAACAGTAGATCCTCTTCAGTCGAATATACTGTACTTGCTGGGAACAGACACCAGTGCTATTTGCAGTATGTATGGCAATGGGAGCACAATAGTAACTCTTCTTACCAGAAAAAGCTCTTGCTTGTAGGACCAGAAACTGCATGGGATTCAACTCCATTTCTGACTGGGAAACAAACTCTAGCTCGCCTTTCAAGAATCACGCTCTGCTTTGAGAAAAGGGCACACTTCTACTCTACTGTGTTTTTTATGGGGTCCTAACAGTGAGCTTGCTCAGAACAAAAGAACCGTGCTTCCTACACACACCGGCCATATTTAGTTCAACTCTGCTTAGGAAACTGACCAGAACAGTAGATCCTCTTCAGTCCAATACACTGTATTTGCTGGGAACAGACGCCAGTGCTATTTGCACTTTGAATGACAATGTGAGCGCAATAGTGACTCTTCTTACCAGAAAACAACTCTTGCTAGTAGGACCAGAAACTGCATGTGATTCAACTCCATTTAGGACTAGGAAACAAACGCTAGCTCGCCTTACAAGAAACACACTCTGCTTTTGAGAATAGAGCACTCTTCCACTCTACTGTGTTTTCTATCGGACCAGAACAGTGAGCTTGCTCAGAACAAAAGAACTTTGCTTCCTACACACACGGGCCATATCTAGTTCAATTCTGCTTAGGAAACTGACAAGAACAGTAGATCCTCTTCAGTCCAATACACTGTACTTGCTGGTAACAGAAGCCAGTGCTATTTGCCCTGTGTATGACAATGGGAGCGCAATAGTGACTCTTCTTACCAGAAAACAACTCTAGCTCATAGGACCAGAAACTGCATGTGACTCAACTCCATTTAGGATTGGGAAACAAACGCTAGCTCATCTTACAAGAAACACACTCTGCTTTTGAGAATAATGCACACATCTACTCTACTGTATTTCCTATGGGGTCTAAACAGTGTGCTTGCTCAGAACAAAAAAAACTGTGCTTCCTACACACACGGGTCATATCCAGTTCAACTCTGCTTAGGAAACTGACAAGAACAGTAGCTCCTCTTCATTCCAATACACTGTACTTGCTCGGGACAGACACAACGGCTGTTTGCACTGTATATTGCAATGGGAGCGCAATAGTGACTTTCCTTAACAGAAAAACATCTCTTGCGTGTAGGACTAAAAACTGCATGTGATTCAACTCCATTTAGAACTTGGAAACAAACGCTAGCTCGCCTTACAAGAAACACACTCTGCTTTTGAGAAAACAGCACTCTTCTACTCTATTGTGTTTCCTAAAGCGCCAGAACAGTGACCTTGCTGAGTACAAAAGAACTGTGCTTCCTACACACATGGGCCATATCTAGTTCAACTCTGCTTAGGAAGCTGACAAGAACAGTAGCTCCTCTTCAGTCCAATACACTGTACATGCTGGGAACAGACGACAGTGCTATTTGCCCTGTGTATGACAATGGGAGCGCAACAGTGACTCTAATTGCCAGAAAAAACTCTTGCTCGTAGTTTCAGAAACTGCGTGTGATTCAACTCCATTTAGGACTAGAAAACAAATGCTAGCTCGCCTTACAAGAAACACGCTCTGCTTTTTAGAATAGGGCACACATCTACTCTACTGTGTTTCCTATGGGGTCCAAACAGTGAGCTTGCTCAGAACAAAAGAACTGTGCTTCCTACACACACGGGTCATATCTAGTTGAACTCTGCTTAGGAAACTGACAAGAACAGTAGCTCCTCTTCAGTCCAATACACTGTACTTGCTGGAACAGACGCCAGTGCTATTTGCACTGTGTATGACAATGGGAGCACAATAGTGACTCTTCTTACCACAAAACAATTCTTGCTCGTAGGACCAGAAACTGCATGTGTTTCAACTCCATTTAGGACTGGGAAACAAAGCTAGCTTGCCTTACAAGAAACACACTCTGCTTTTGTGGAAAGAGCCCTCTTCTACTCTACTGTGTTTCCTATAGGGCCAGAACAGTGAGCTTGCTGAGTACAAAAGAACTGTGCTTCCTATACACATGGGCCATATCTAGTTCAACTCTGCTTAGGATCCTGACAATAACAGTAGATCCTCTTCAGTCCAATACACTGTACATGCTGGGAACAGACGCCAGTGCTATTTGCCCTGTGTATGACCATGGGAGCGCAACAGTTACTCTTATTACCAGAAAAAACTCTTGCTCGTAGGACCAGAAACTGCATGTGATTCAACTCCATTTAGGACTGGGAAACAAAAGCTAGCTCGCCTTACGAGAAACACACTCTGCTTTTGAGAAAAGAGCACTCTTCTACTCTACTGTGTTTTCTATGGGGTAGGAACAGTGAGCTTGCTGAGAACAAAGAACTGTGCTTCGTACACACACGGGCCATATCTAGTTCAACTCTGCTTAGGAAACTGACAAGAACAGTAGCTTCTTTCAGTCCAATACACTGTACTTGCTGGGAACAGACACAATGGCTGTTTGCACTGTATGGCAAAGGGAGCGCAATAGTGACTCTTCTAACCAGAAAACAATTCTTGCTCGTAGGACCAGAAACTGCATGTGTATTTGAACTCCATTTAGGACTGGGAAACAAATGCTAGCTCGCATTACAAGAAACACACTCTGCTTTTGAGAAAAGAGCACCCGTATACTCTACTGTGTTTCCTATGGGGTTCGAACAGTGAGCTTGCTCAGAACAAAAGAACTGTGCTTCCTACACACACGGGCCATATCTAGTTCAACTCTGCTTAGGAAACTGACAAGAACAGTAGCTCCTCCTCAGTCCAATACAGTGTACTTGCTAAAAACAGAAGAGAGTGCTATTTGTACTGTGTATGGCAATGGGAGCGCAATAGTGACTCTTCTTACCAGAAAACAACTCTTGCTCATAGGACCAAAAACTGCATTTGATTCAACTCCATTTAGGACTGGGAAACAAACGCTAGCTCGCCTTACAAAAACACACTCTGCTTTTGAGAAAAGAGCACTCTTCTACTCTACTGTGTTTCCTATGGGGTCCGAGCAGTGAGCATGCTCAGAACAAAAGAACTGTGCTTCCTACACACACGGGCCATATCTAGTTCAACTCTGCTTACGAAACTGACAAGAACAGTAGCTCCTCTTCAGTCCAATATACTGTACTTGCTGGAAGCAGACGCGAGTGCTATTTGCACTGTGTATGGCAAAGGGAGGGCAATAGTGACTTTCCTTACCAGAAAACAACTTTTGCTGGTAGGACCAAAAACTGCATGTGATTCAACTCCATTTAGGACTGGGAAACAAAAGCTAGCTCGCCTTACGAGAAACACACTCTGCTTTTGAGAAAAGAGCACTCTTCTACTCTACTGTGTTTTCTATGGGGTAGGAACAGTGAGCTTGCTGAGAACAAAGAACTGTGCTTCGTACACACACGGGCCATATCTAGTTCAACTCTGCTTAGGAAACTGACAAGAACAGTAGCTTCTTTCAGTCCAATACACTGTACTTGCTGGGAACAGACACAATGGCTGTTTGCACTGTATGGCAAAGGGAGCGCAATAGTGACTCTTCTAACCAGAAAACAATTCTTGCTCGTAGGACCAGAAACTGCATGTGTATTTGAACTCCATTTAGGACTGGGAAACAAATGCTAGCTCGCATTACAAGAAACACACTCTGCTTTTGAGAAAAGAGCACCCGTATACTCTACTGTGTTTCCTATGGGGTTCGAACAGTGAGCTTGCTCAGAACAAAAGAACTGTGCTTCCTACACACACGGGCCATATCTAGTTCAACTCTGCTTAGGAAACTGACAAGAACAGTAGCTCCTCCTCAGTCCAATACAGTGTACTTGCTAAAAACAGAAGAGAGTGCTATTTGTACTGTGTATGGCAATGGGAGCGCAATAGTGACTCTTCTTACCAGAAAACAACTCTTGCTCATAGGACCAAAAACTGCATTTGATTCAACTCCATTTAGGACTGGGAAACAAACGCTAGCTCGCCTTACAAAAACACACTCTGCTTTTGAGAAAAGAGCACTCTTCTACTCTACTGTGTTTCCTATGGGGTCCGAGCAGTGAGCATGCTCAGAACAAAAGAACTGTGCTTCCTACACACACGGGCCATATCTAGTTCAACTCTGCTTACGAAACTGACAAGAACAGTAGCTCCTCTTCAGTCCAATATACTGTACTTGCTGGAAGCAGACGCGAGTGCTATTTGCACTGTGTATGGCAAAGGGAGGGCAATAGTGACTTTCCTTACCAGAAAACAACTTTTGCTGGTAGGACCAAAAACTGCATGTGATTCAACTCCATTTAGGACTGGGAAACAAATGCTAGCTTGCCTTACAAGAATCACACTCTGCTTTTGAGAAAAGAGCACTCTTCTACTCTACTGTGTTTCCTATAGGACCAGAAAAGAGAGCTTGCTCAGAACAAAAGAACTGGCTTCCTACATACAGGGCCATATGTAGTTCAATTCTGCATAGGAAACTGACAAGAACAAAAGATTTTTTTCAGTCCAATACACTGTACATGCTGGGAAGAGAAACCAGTGCTATTTGCCCTGTGTATGACAATGGGAGCACAATAGTGACTCTTTTTATCAGAAAAAACTCTTGCTCGTAGGACCAGAAACTGCATGTGATTCAACTCAATTTAGGACTGGGAAACAAAGGCTAGCTAGCCTTACAAGAAACACACTCTGCTTTTGAGAATAGAGCACTCTTCTACTCTACAGTGTTTCCTATAGGGCGAGAACAGTGAGCTTGCTCAGAATAAAAGAACTGTGCTTCCTACACACACGGGCCATATCTATTTCAACTCTGCTTAGGAAACTAATGAGAACAGTAGCACCTCTTCAGTCCAATACACTGTACTTACTGGGAACAGACGCGAGTGCTATTTGCACTGTGTATGGAAATGGGAGCGCAAAGTGACTCTTCTTACCAGAAAACAACTCTTGCTCGTAGGACCAAAAACTGCATTTGATTCAACTCCAGTTAGGACTGGGAAACAAACGCTAGCTCGCCTTACAAGAAACACGCTCTGCTTTTGAGAATAGGGCACACATCTACTCTACTGTGTTTCCTATGGGGTCCAAACAGTGAGCTTGCTCAGAACAAAAGAACTGTGCTTCCTACACACACGGGTCATATCTAGTTCAACTCTGCTTAGGAAACTGACAAGAACAATAGCTCCTCTTCAGCCCAATACACTCTAATTGCTGGGAACAGACGTGAGTGCTATTTGCACTGTGTATGTCAATGGGAGCACAATAGTGACTTTCCTTACCAGAAAAACTCTTGCTCGTAGGACCAGAAACTGCATGTGATTCAACTCCATTTAGGACTGGGAAACAAACGCTAGCTCGCCTTACAAGAAACACACTCTGCTTTTGAGGAAAGAGCACTCTTCTACTCTACTGTGTTTCCTATAGGGCCAGAACAGTGAGCTTGCTGAGAACAAATAAACTGTGCTTCCTACCCACACGGGCCATATCTAGTTCAACTCTGCTTAGGAACCTGACAAGAACAGTAGATCCTCTTCATCGAATACACTGTACATGCTGGGAACAGACGCCAGTGCTATTTGCCCTGTGTATGGCAAAGGGAGCGCAATAGTGACTCTTCTAACCAGAAAACCACTCTTGCTCGTAGGACCAGAAACTGCATGTGTACTTCAACTCCATTTAGGACTGGGAAACAAATGGTAGCTCGCCTTACAATCAACACACTCTGCTTTTGAGAAAAGAGCACTCTTCTACTCTACTGTGTTTCCTATGGGGTTCGAACAGTGAGCTTGCTCAGAACAAAAGAACTGTGCTTCCTACACACACGGGCCATATCTAGTTCAACTCTGCTTAGGAAACTGACAAGAACAGTAGCTCCTCTTCAGTCCAATACACTGTACTTGCTGGAAACAGACGCGAGTGCTATTTGCACTGTGTACGGCAATAAGTGCACAATAGTGAATCTTCTTACCAGGAAACAACTCTTGCTGTTAGGACCAGAAACTGCATTTGATTCAATCCACTTAGGACTGGGAAACAAACGCTATCTCGACTTACAAGAAACATGCTCTGCTTTTGAGAATAGGGCACACATCTACTCTACTGTGTTTCCTATGGGGTCCGATCAGTGAGCTTGCTGAGAACAAAAGAAATTTGCTTCCTACACACACGGGCCATATCTAGTTCAACTCTGCTTAGGAACCTGACAAGAACAGTAGATCCTCTTCAGTCCAATACACAGTACATGCTGGTAACAGACGCCAGTGCGATTTGCACTGTGTATGGCAATGGGAGTGCAATAGTGACTCTTCTTACCAGAAAACAACTCTTGCTCTTAGGACCAGAAACTGCATGTGATTCAACTCCATTTAGGACTGGGAAACAAATGCTAGCTCACCTTACAAGAAACACACTCTGTTTTTAAGAAAAGAGCACTCTTCTACTCTACTGTGTTTTCTATAGGGTCCGAACAGTGAGCTTGCTGAGAACAAAAGAACTGTGCTTCCTACACATACAGGCCATATCTAGATCAATTCAGCTAAGGAAACTGACAAGAACTGTAGCTCCTCCTCAGTCCAATACACTGTACTTGTTGGGAACAGACGTGAGTGCTATTTTTACTGTGTATGGCAATGGGAGCGCAATAGTGACTCTTCTTACCAGAGAACAACTCTTGGTTGTAGGACCAAAAACTGCATTTGATTCACCTCCATTTAGGACTGGGAAACAAACGCTAGCTAGCCTTACAAGAAACACACTCTACTTATGAGAAAAGAGCACTCCGCTACTCTACTGTGTTTCCTATAGGGCCAGAACAGTGAGCTTGCTCAGAACAAAAGAACTGTGCTTCCTACACACACGGGCCATATCTAGTTCAATTCTGCTTACGAAACTGACAAGAGCAGTAGCCTCTCTTCAGTCCAATACACTGTACTTGCTGGGAACAGATGCCAGTGCTATTTGCACTGTGTATGGCAAAGGGAGCACAAAATGGACTCTTCTTACCAGAAAACAAGTCTCGCTCGTAGGACCAGAAACTTCATGTGTATTTCAACTCCATTTAGGACTGGGAAACAAACGCTAGCTCGCCTTACAAGAAACACACTCTGTTTTTGACAAAAGAGCACTCTTCTACTCTACTGTGTTTCCTTTAGGTTCCAAACAGAGAACTTGCTCAGAATAAAAGAACTGTGCTTCCTACACACGGGCCATATCTAGTTCAACTCTGCTGAGGAAACTGACAAGAGAAGTAGCTCCTCTTCAGTCCAATACACTGTACTTGCTTGCAACAGATTCCAGTGCTATTTGCACTGTGTATGGCAATGGGAGCGCAATAGTGACTCTTCTTACCAGAAAACAGCTCTGCTTAGGAACCTGACAAGAACAGTAGATCCTCTTCAGTCCAATACACTGTACTTGCTGAGAACAGACGCCAGTGCTATTTGCACTGTGTATGAATATGGGAGCACAACAGTGACTCTTCTTACCAGAAAACAACTCTTGCTCGTAGGACCAGAAACTGCATGGGATTCAACTCCATTTAGGACTGGGAAATAAACGCTGGCTCGCCTTACAAGAAACACACTCTGCTTTTGAGAAAAGAGCACTCTTCTACTCTACTGTGTTTCCAATGGGGTCCGAACAGTGAGCTTGCTGAGAACAAAAGAACTGTGCTTCCTACACACACGGGCCATATCTAGTTCAACTCTGCTTCGGAACCTGACAAGAACAGTAGATCCTCTTCATCGAATACACTGTACATGCTGGGAACAGACGCCAGTGCTATTTGCCCTGTGTATGGCAAAGGGAGGGCAATAGTGACTTTCCTTACCAGAAAACAACTCTTGCTGGTAGGACCAAAAACTGCATGTGATTCAACTCCATTTAGGACTGGGAAACAAATGCTAGCTTGCCTTACAAGAATCACACTCTGCTTTTGAGAAAAGAGCACTCTTCTACTCTACTGTGTTTCCTATAGGACCAGAAAAGAGAGCTTGCTCAGAACAAAAGAACTGGCTTCCTACATACAGGGCCATATGTAGTTCAATTCTGCATAGGAAACTGACAAGAACAAAAGATTTTTTTCAGTCCAATACACTGTACATGCTGGGAAGAGAAACCAGTGCTATTTGCCCTGTGTATGACAATGGGAGCGCAATAGTGACTCTTTTTATCAGAAAAAACTCTTGCTCGTAGGACCAGAAACTGCATGTGATTCAACTCAATTTAGGACTGGGAAACAAAGGCTAGCTAGCCTTACAAGAAACACACTCTGCTTTTGAGAATAGAGCACTCTTCTACTCTACAGTGTTTCCTATAGGGCGAGAACAGTGAGCTTGCTCAGAATAAAAGAACTGTGCTTCCTACACACACGGGCCATATCTATTTCAACTCTGCTTAGGAAACTAATGAGAACAGTAGCTCCTCTTCAGTCCAATACACTGTACTTACTGGGAACAGACGCGAGTGCTATTTGCACTGTGTATGGAAATGGAAGCGCAAAGTGACTCTTCTTACCAGAAAACAACTCTTGCTCGTAGGACCAAAAACTGCATTTGATTCAACTCCAGTTAGGACTGGGAAACAAACGCTAGCTCGCCTTACAAGAAACACGCTCTGCTTTTGAGAATAGGGCACACATCTACTCTACTGTGTTTCCTATGGGGTCCAAACAGTGAGCTTGCTCAGAACAAAAGAACTGTGCTTCCTACACACACGGGTCATATCTAGTTCAACTCTGCTTAGGAAACTGACAAGAACAATAGCTCCTCTTCAGCCCAATACACTCTAATTGCTGGGAACAGACGTGAGTGCTATTTGCACTGTGTATGTCAATGGGAGCACAATAGTGACTTTCCTTACCAGAAAAACTCTTGCTCGTAGGACCAGACACTGCATGTGATTCAACTCCATTTAGGACTGGGAAACAAACGCTAGCTCGCCTTACAAGAAACACACTCTGCTTTTGAGGAAAGAGCACTCTTCTACTCTACTGTGTTTCCTATAGGGCCAGAACAGTGAGCTTGCTGAGAACAAAAAACTGTGCTTCCTACCCACACGGGCCATATCTAGTTCAACTCTGCTTAGGAACCTGACAAGAACAGTAGATCCTCTTCATCGAATACACTGTACATGCTGGGAACAGACGCCAGTGCTATTTGCCCTGTGTATGGCAAAGGGAGCGCAATAGTGACTCTTCTAACCAGAAAACCACTCTTGCTCGTAGGACCAGAAACTGCATGTGTACTTCAACTCCATTTAGGACTGGGAAACAAATGGTAGCTCGCCTTACAATCAACACACTCTGCTTTTGAGAAAAGAGCATTCTTCTACTCTACTGTGTTTCCTATGGGGTTCGAACAGTGAGCTTGCTCAGAACAAAAGAACTGTGCTTCCTACACACACGGGCCATATCTAGTTCAACTCTGCTTAGGAAACTGACAAGAACAGTAGCTCCTCTTCAGTCCAATACACTGTACTTGCTGGGAACAGACGCGAGTGCTATTTGCACTGTGTACGGCAATAAGTGCACAATAGTGAATCTTCTTACCAGGAAACAACTCTTCTTCTTAGGACCAGAAACTGCATTTGATTCAATCCACTTAGGACTGGGAAACAAACGCTATCTCGCCTTACAAGAAACATGCTCTGCTTTTGAGAATAGGGCACACATCTACTCTACTGTGTTTCCTATGGGGTCCGATCAGTGAGCTTGCTGAGAACAAAAGAAATTTGCTTCCTACACACACGGGCCATATCTAGTTCAACTCTGCTTAGGAACCTGACAAGAACAGTAGATCCTCTTCAGTCCAATACACAGTACATGCTGGTAACAGACGCCAGTGCGATTTGCACTGTGTATGGCAATGGGAGTGCAATAGTGACTCTTCTTACCAGAAAACAACTCTTGCTCTTAGGACCAGAAACTGCATGTGATTCAACTCCATTTAGGACTGGGAAACAAACGCTAGCTCACCTTACAAGAAACACACTCTGCTTTTAAGAAAAGAGCACTCTTCTACTCTACTGTGTTTTCTATAGGGTCCGAACAGTGAGCTTGCTGAGAACAAAAGAACTGTGCTTCCAACACACACAGGCCATATCTAGATCAATTCAGCTAAGGAAACTGACAAGAACTGTAGCTCCTCCTCAGTCCAATACACTGTACTTGCTGGGAACAGACGCGAGGGCTATTTGCACTGTGTATGGCAAAGGGAGCACAATAGTGACTTTTCTTACCAGAAAACAACTCTTGCTCGTAGGACCAGAAACTGCATGTGTATTTCAACTCCATTTAGGACTGGGAAAGAAACGCTAGCTTGCCTTATAAGAAACACACTCTGCTTTTGAGAAAAGAGCACTCTTCTACTCTACTGTGTTTCCTCTGGGGTTCGAACAGTGAGCTTGCTCAGAACAAAAGAACTGTGCTTCCTACACACACGGGCCATATCTAGTTCAACTCTCCTTAGGAAACTGACAAGAAGAGTATCTCCTCTTCAGTCCAATACACTGTACTTGTTGGGAACAGACGTGAGTGCTATTTTTACTGTGTATGGCAATGGGAGCGCAATAGTGACTCTTCTTACCAGAGAACAACTCTTGGTTGTAGGACCAAAAACTGCCTTTGATTCACCTCCATTTAGGACTGGGAAACAAACGCTAGCTAGCCTTACAAGAAACACACTCTACTTATGAGAAAAGAGCACTCCTCTACTCTACTGTGTTTCCTATAGGGCCAGAACAGTGAGCTTGCTCAGAACAAAAGAACTGTGCTTCCTACACACACGGGCCATATCTAGTTCAATTCTGCTTACGAAACTGACAAGAGCAGTAGCCTCTCTTCAGTCCAATACACTGTACTTGCTGGGAACAGATGCCAGTGCTATTTGCACTGTGTATGGCAAAGGGAGCGCAAAATGGACTCTTCTTACCAGAAAACAAGTCTCGCTCGTAGGACCAGAAACTTCATGTGTATTTCAACTCCATTTAGGACTGGGAAACAAACGCTAGCTCGCCTTACAAGAAACACACTCTGTTTTTGACAAAAGAGCACTCTTCTACTCTACTGTGTTTCCTTTGGGTTCCAAACAGAGAACTTGCTCAGAACAAAAGAACTGTGCTTCCTACACACGGGCCATATCTAGTTCAACTCTGCTGAGGAAACTGACAAGAGAAGTAGCTCCTCTTCAGTCCAATACACTGTACTTGCTTGCAACAGATGCCAGTGCTATTTGCACTGTGTATGGCAATGGGAGCGCAATAGTGACTCTTCTTACCAGAAAACAACTCTGCTTAGGAACCTGACAAGAACAGTAGATCCTCTTCAGTCCAATACACTGTATTTGCTGAGAACAGACGCCAGTGCTATTTGCACTGTGTATGAATATGGGAGCACAATAGTGACTCTTCTTACCAGAAAACAACTCTTGCTCGTAGGACCAGAAACTGCATGGGATTCAACTCCATTTAGGACTGGGAAATAAACGCTGGCTCGCCTTACAAGAAACACACTCTGCTTTTGAGAAAAGAGCACTCTTCTACTCTACTGTGTTTCCAATGGGGTCCGAACAGTGAGCTTGCTGAGAACAAAAGAACTGTGCTTCCTACACACACGGGCCATATCTAGTTCAACTCTGCTTAGGAACCTGACAAGAACAGTAGATCCTCTTCATCGAATACACTGTACATGCTGGGAACAGACGCCAGTGCTATTTGCCCTGTGTATGGCAAAGGGAGGGCAATAGTGACTTTCCTTACCAGAAAACAACTCTTGCTGGTAGGACCAAAAACTGCATGTGATTCAACTCCATTTAGGACTGGGAAACAAATGCTAGCTTGCCTTACAAGAATCACACTCTGCTTTTGAGAAAAGAGCACTCTTCTACTCTACCGTGTTTCCTATAGGACCAGAAAAGAGAGCTTGCTCAGAACAAAAGAACTGGCTTCCTACATACAGGGCCATATGTAGTTCAATTCTGCATAGGAAACTGACAAGAACAAAAGATTTTTTTCAGTCCAATACACTGTACATGCTGGGAAGAGAAACCAGTGCTATTTGCCCTGTGTATGACAATGGGAGCGCAATAGTGACTCTACTTACCAGAAAACAACTCTTGCTCGTAGGACCAGAAACTGCATGTGATTCAACTCAATTTAGGACTGGGAAACAAAGTCTAGCTAGCCTTACAAGAAACACACTCTGCTTTTGAGAATAGAGCACTCTTCTACTCTACAGTGTTTCCTATAGGGCGAGAACAGTGAGCTTGCTCAGAATAAAAGAAGTGTGCTTCCTACACACACGGGCCATATCTATTTCAACTCTGCTTAGGAAACTAATGAGAACAGTAGCTCCTCTTCAGTCCAATACACTGTACTTACTGGGAACAGACGCGAGTGCTATTTGCACTGTGTATGGAAATGGGAGCGCAAAGTGACTCTTCTTACCAGAAAACAACTCTTGCTCGTAGGACCAAAAACTGCATTTGATTCAACTCCAGTTAGGACTGGGAAACAAACGCTAGCTCGCCTTACAAGAAACACGCTCGACTTTTGAGACTAGGGCACACATCTACTCTACTGTGTTTCCTATGGGGTCCAAACAGTGAGCTTGCTCAGAACAAAAGAACTGTGCTTCCTACACACACGGGTCATATCTAGTTCAACTCTGCTTAGGAAACTGACAAGAACAATAGCTCCTCTTCAGCCCAATACACTCTAATTGCTGGGAACAGACGTGAGTGCTATTTGCACTGTGTATGTCAATGGGAGCACAATAGTGACTTTCCTTACCAGAAAAACTCTTGCTCGTAGGACCAGAAACTGCATGTGATTCAACTCCATTTAGGACTGGGAAACAAACGCTAGCTCGCCTTACAAGAAACACACTCTGCTTTTGAGAAAAGAGCACTCTTCTACTCTACTGTGTTTCCTATAGGGCCAGAACAGTGAGCTTGCTGAGAACAAAAAAACTGTGCTTCCTACCCACACGGGCCATATCTAGTTCAACTCTGCTTAGGAACCTGACAAGAACAGTAGATCCTCTTCATCGAATACACTGTACATGCTGGGAACAGACGCCAGTGCTATTTGCCCTGTGTATGGCAAAGGGAGCGCAATAGTGACTCTTCTAACCAGAAAACCACTCTTGCTCGTAGGACCAGAAACTGCATGTGTACTTCAACTCCATTTAGGACTGGGAAACAAATGGTAGCTCGCCTTACAATCAACACACTCTGCTTTTGAGAAAAGAGCATTCTTCTACTCTACTGTGTTTCCTATGGGGTTCGAACAGTGAGCTTGCTCAGAACAAAAGAACTGTGCTTCCTACACACACGGGCCATATCTAGTTCAACTCTGCTTAGGAAACTGACAAGAACAGTAGCTCCTCTTCAGTCCAATACACTGTACTTGCTGGGAACAGACGCGAGTGCTATTTGCACTGTGTACGGCAATAAGTGCACAATAGTGAATCTTCTTACCAGGAAACAACTCTTGCTCTTAGGACCAGAAACTGCATTTGATTCAATCCACTTAGGACTGGGAAACAAACGCTATCTCGCCTTACAAGAAACATGCTCTGCTTTTGAGAATAGGGCACACATCTACTCTACTGTGTTTCCTATGGGGTCCGATCAGTGAGCTTGCTGAGAACAAAAGAAATTTGCTTCCTACACACACGGGCCATATCTAGTTCAACTCTGCTTAGGAACCTGACAAGAACAGTAGATCCTCTTCAGTCCAATACACAGTACATGCTGGTAACAGACGCCAGTGCGATTTGCACTGTGTATGGCAATGGGAGTGCAATAGTGACTCTTCTTACCAGAAAACAACTCTTGCTCTTAGGACCAGAAACTGCATGTGATTCAACTCCATTTAGGACTGGGAAACAAACGCTATCTCACCTTACAAGAAACACACTCTGCTTTTAAGAAAAGAGCACTCTTCTACTCTACTGTGTTTTCTATGGGGTCCGAACAGTGAGCTTGCTGAGAACAAAAGAACTGTGCTTCCAACACACACAGGCCATATCTAGATCAATTCAGCTAAAAAAAACTGACAAGAACTGTAGCTCCTCCTCAGTCCAATACACTGTACTTGCTGGGAACAGACGCGAGGGCTATTTGCACTGTGTATGGCAAAGGGAGCACAATAGTGACTTTTCTTACCAGAAAACAACTCTTGCTCGTAGGACCAGAAACTGCATGTGTATTTCAACTCCATTTAGGACTGGGAAAGAAACGCTAGCTTGCCTTATAAGAAACACACTCTGCTTTTGAGAAAAGAGCACTCTTCTACTCTACTGTGTTTCCTCTGGGGTTCGAACAGTGAGCTTGCTCAGAACAAAAGAACTGTGCTTCCTACACACACGGGCCATATCTAGTTCAACTCTCCTTAGGAAACTGACAAGAAGAGTATCTCCTCTTCAGTCCAATACACTGTACTTGTTGGGAACAGACGTGAGTGCTATTTTTACTGTGTATGGCAATGGGAGCGCAATAGTGACTCTTCTTACCAGAGAACAACTCTTGGTTGTAGGACCAAAAACTGCATTTGATTCACCTCCATTTAGGACTGGGAAACAAACGCTAGCTAGCCTTACAAGAAACACACTCTACTTATGAGAAAAGAGCACTCCTCTACTCTACTGTGTTTCCTATAGGGCCAGAACAGTGAGCTTGCTCAGAACAAAAGAACTGTGCTTCCTACACACACGGGCCATATCTAGTTCAATTCTGCTTACGAAACTGACAAGAGCAGTAGCCTCTCTTCAGTCCAATACACTGTACTTGCTGGGAACAGATGCCAGTGCTATTTGCACTGTGTATGGCAAAGGGAGCGCAAAATGGACTCTTCTTACCAGAAAACAAGTCTTGCTCGTAGGACCAGAAACTTCATGTGTATTTCAACTCCATTTAGGACTGGGAAACAAACGCTAGCTCTCCTTACAAGAAACACACTCTGTTTTTGACAAAAGAGCACTCTTCTACTCTACTGTGTTTCCTTTGGGTTCCAAACAGAGAACTTGCTCAGAACAAAAGAACTGTGCTTCCTACACACGGGCCATATCTAGTTCAACTCTGCTGAGGAAACTGACAAGAGAAGTAGCTCCTCTTCAGTCCAATACACTGTACTTGCTTGCAACAGATGCCAGTGCTATTTGCACTGTGTATGGCAATGGGAGCGCAATAGTGACTCTTCTTACCAGAAAACAACTCTGCTTAGGAACCTGACAAGAACAGTAGATCCTCTTCAGTCCAATACACTGTACTTGCTGAGAACAGACGCCAGTGCTATTTGCACTGTGTATGAATATGGGAGCACAATAGTGACTCTTCTTACCAGAAAACAACTCTTGCTCGTAGGACCAGAAACTGCATGGGATTCAACTCCATTTAGGACTGGGAAATAAACGCTGGCTCGCCTTACAAGAAACACACTCTGCTTTTGAGAAAAGAGCACTATTCTACTCTACTGTGTTTCCAATGGGGTCCGAACAGTGAGCTTGCTGAGAACAAAAGAACTGTGCTTCCTACACACACGGGCCATATCTAGTTCAACTCTGCTTAGGAACCTGACAAGAACAGTAGCTCCTCTTCAGTCCAATACACTGTACATGCTGGGAACAGATGCCAGTGCTATTTGCCCTGTGTATGACAATGGGAGCATAATAGTGACTCTTCTTACCAGAAAACAACTCTTGCTCCTAGGACCAGAAACTCCATGTAATTCAGCTCCATTTAGGCCTGGGAAACAAACGCTAGCTAGCCTTACAAGAAACACACTCTACTTATGAGAAAAGAGCACTCCTCTACTCTACTGTGTTTCCTATAGGGCCAGAATAGTGAGCTTGCTCAGAACAAAAGAACTGTGCTTCGTACACACACGGGCCATATCTAGTTCAATTCTGCTTACGAAACTGACAAGAACAGTAGCCTCTCTTCAGTCCAATACACTGTATTTGCTGGGAACAATGCCAGTGCTATTTGCACTGTGTATGGCAAAGGGAGTGCAAAATGGACTCTTCTTACCAGAAAACAAGTCTCGCTCGTAGGACCAGAAACTTCATGTGTATTTCAACTCCATTCAGGACTGGGAAACAAACGCTAGCTCGCCTTACAAGAAACACACTCTGCTTTTGACAAAAGAGCACTCTTCTACTCTACTGTGTTTCCTTTGGGTTCCAAACAGAGAACTTGCTCAGAACAAAAGAACTGTGCTTCCTACACACGGGCCATATCTAGTTCAACTCTGCTGAGGAAACTGACAAGAGAAGTAGCTCCTCTTCAGTCCAATACACTGTACTTGCTTGCAACAGATGCCAGTGCTATTAGCACTGTGTATGGCAATGGGAGCACAATAGTGACTCTTCTTACCAGAAAACAACTCTGCTTAGGAACCTGACAAGAACAGTAGCTCCTCTTCAGTCCAATACACTGTACATGCTGGGAACAGACGCCAGTGCTATTTGCCCTGTGTATGACAATGGGAGCATAATAGTGACTCTTCTTACCAGAAAACAACTCTTGCTCCTAGGACCAGAAACTGCATGTAATTCAGCTCCATTTAGGACTGGGAAACAAACGCTAGCTCGCCTGACATGAAACACACTCTGTTTTTTAGAAAAGAGCACTCTTCTACTCTACTGTGTTTCCTATAGGGCCAGAACAGTGAGCTTTCTCAGAACAAAAAAACTGTGCTTCCTACACACACGGGCCATATCTAGTTCAACTCTGCTTTGGAAACTGACGAGAACAGTAGCTCCTCTTCAGTCCAATACACTGTACTTGCTTCGAACAGACGTGAGTGCTATTTGCACTGTGTATGGAAATGGAGCGCAATAGTGACTTTCCTTACCAAAAAACAACTCTTGCTCGTAGGACCAAAAACTGCATGTGATTCAACTCCATTTAGGACTGGGAAACAAACACTAGCTTGCCTTACAAGAAACACACTCTTGTTTTTGAGTAAAGAGCACTCTTCTACTCTACTGTGTTTTCTATGAGGTCCGAACAGTGAGCTTGCTGAGAACAAAAGAACTGTGCTTCCTACACACTCACGCCATATCTAATTCATGTCTGCTTAGGAAAATGACATGAACAGAAGCTCCTCTTCAGTCCAATACACTGTACTTGCTGGGAACAGATGCGAGTGCTATTTGCACTGTGTATTCCAAAGGGAGCGCAATAGTGACTTTCCTTACCAGAAAACAACTCTTGCGTGTAGGACCAGAAACTGCATGTGATTAAACTCCATTTAGGACTTGGAAACAAATGCTAGCTCGCCTTACAAGAAACACACTCTGCTTTTGAGAAAAGAGCACTCTTCTACTCTACTGTGTTTCCTATAGCACCAGAACAGTGAGCTTGCTCAGAGCAAAAGAACTGTGCTTCCTACACACGGCCATATTTCCTTCAATTCTGCTTAGTAAACTGACAAGAACAGTAGCTCCTCTTCAGTCCAATACACTGTACTTGCTGGGAACAGACGCCAGTGCTATTTTTACTGTGTATGGCAATGGGAGCGCAATAGTGACTCTTCTTACCAGAAAACAACTCTTGCTCGTAGGACCAAAAACTGCATTTGATTCACCTCCATTTAGGACTGGGAAACAAACGCTAGCTAGACTTACAAGAAACACACTCTGCTTTGAGAAAAGAGCACTCCTCTACTCTACTGTGTTTCCTATAGGGCCAGAACAGTGAGCTTGCTCAGAACAAAAGAACTGTGCTTCCTACACACACGGGCCATATCTAGTTCAATTCTGCTTACGAAACTGACAAGAACAGTAGCCTCTCTTCAGTCCAATACACTGTACTTGCTGGGAACAGACGCGAGTGCTATTTGCACTGTGTATGGCAAAGGGAGCGCAAAATGGACTCTTCTTACCAGAAAACAAGTCTCGCTCGTAGGACCAGAAACTGCATGTGTATTTCAACTCCATTTAGGACTTGGAAACAAACGCTAGCTTGCCTTACAAGAAACACACTCTGCTTTTGACAAAAGAGCACTCTTCTACTCTACTGTGTTTCCTATGGTGTCCAAACAGAGAACTTGCTCAGAACAAAAGAACTGTGCTTCCTACACCCGGGCCATATCTAGTTCAACTCTGCTGAGCAAACTGACAAGAGAAGTAGCTCCTTTTCAGTCCAATACACTGCACTTGCTGGCAACAGATGCCAGTGCTATTTGCACTGTGTATGGCAATGGGAGCACAATAGTGACTTTCCTTACCAGAAAGCAACTCTTGCTCGTAGGACCAAAACCTGCATGTGATTCAACTCCATTTAGGACTGGGAAACAAATGCTAGCTCGCCTTACAAGTAACACACTCTGCTTTTGAGGAAGGAGCACTCTTCTACTCTACTGTGTTTCCTTTAGCGCCAGAACAGTGAGCTTGCTCAGAACAAAAGAACTGTGCTTCCTACACACACGGCCATATCTAGTTCAATTCTCCTTAGGAAACTGACAAGAACAGTAGATCCTCTTCAGTCCAATACAATGTACTTGCTGGGAACAGATGCGAATGCTATTTGCACTGTGTATGACAATGGGAGCGCAATTGTGACTCCATACCACAAAACAACTCTTGCTCATAAAACCAGAAACTGCATGTGATTCAACTCCATTTAGGACTGGGAAACAAACGCAAGCTCGCCTTACAAGAAAAACACTCTGCTTTTGAGAAAAGAGCACTCTTCTACTCTACTGTGTTTCCTAAAGGACCAGAACAGTGAGCTTGCTCAGAACAAAAGATCTGTGCTTCCTACACACACGGCCATATCTAGTTCAACTCTGCTTAGGAAACTGACGAGAACAGTAGATCCTCTTCAGTCCAATACACTGTACTTGCTGGGAACAGACGCGAGTGCTATTTGCACTGTGTACAGCAATGGGAGCACAATAGTGACTCTTCTTACCAAAAACAACTCTTACTCGTAGGATCAGAAACTGCATGTGATTCCACTCGATTTAGGACTGGGAAACAAATGCTAGCTCGCCTTACAAGAAACACACTCTGCTTTTGAGAAAAGAGCACTCTTCTACTCTACTGTGTTTCCTATAGGGCCAGAACAGTGAGCTTGCTCAGAACAAAAGAACTGTGCTTCCTACACACACGTGCCATATCTCCTTCAACTCTGCTTAGGAAACTGACAAGAACAGTAGCTCCTCTTCAGTCCAATACACTGTACTTGCTGGGAACAGACGCGAGTGCTATTTTTACTGTTTATGGCAATGGGAGCGCAATAGTGACTCTTCTTACCAGAAAAAAACTCTTGCTCGTAGGACCAAAACCTGCATTTTATTCACCTCCATTTAGGACTGGGAAACAAACGCTAGCTAGACTTATAAGAAACACACTCTGCTTTTGAGAAAAGAGCACTCCTCTACTCTACTGTGTTTCCTATAGGGCCAGAACAGTGAGCTTGCTCAGAACAAAAGAACTGTGCTTCCTACACACGGGCTAGATCTAGTTCAATTCTGCTTACGAAACTGACAAGAACAGTAGCCTCTCTTCAGTCCAATACACTGTACTTGCTGGGAACAGACGCGAGTGCTATTTGCACTGTGCATGGCAAAGTGAGCGCAAAATGGACTCTTCTTACCAGAAAACAACTCTCGCTCGTAGGACCAGAAACTGCATATGTATTTCAACTCGATTTAAGACTGGGAAACAAACGCTAGCTCGCCTTACAAGAAACACACTCTGCTTTTGACAAAAGAGCACTCTTCTACTCTACTGTGTTTCCTATGGGGTCCAAACAGAGAGCTTGCTCAGAACAAAAGAACTGTGCTTCCTACACCCGGGCCATATCTAGTTCAACTCTGCGGAGGAAACTGACAAGAGAAGTAGCTCCTCTTCAGTCCAATACACTGTACGTGTTGGGAACAGACGCGAGTGCTATCTGCACTGTGTACAGCAATGAGAGCACAATAGTGACTCTTCTTACCAGAAAACAACTCTTGCTCATAGGACCAAAAACTGCATGTTATTCAACTCCACTTAGGACTGAGAAACAAACGCTAGCTCGCCTTACAAGAAACATGCTCTGCTTTGAGAAAAGGTCACACTTCTACTCTACTGTGTTTCCTATAGGGTCCGAACAGTGAGCTTGCTCAGAACAAATGAACCATGCTTCCTACACACACGGGCCATATCTAGTTCAACTCTGCTTAGGAAACTGACAAGAACAGTAGATCCTCTTCAGTCCAATACACTGTACTTGCTGGAAACAGACGCCAGTGCTATTTGCACTGTGAATGACAAAGGGAGCGCAATAGTGACTCTTCTTAGCAAAAACAACTCTTGCTCGTAGGACCAGAAACTGCATGTGATTCAACTCGATTTAGGACTGGGAAACAAACGCTAGCTCGCCTTACAAGAAACACACTCTGCTTTTGAGAAAAGAGCACTCTTCTACTCTACTGTGTTTCCTATGGGGTCCAAACAGAGAGCTTGCTCAGAACAAAAGAACTGTGCTTCCTACACCCGGGCCATATCTAGTTCAACTCTGCGGAGGAAACTGACAAGAGAAGTAGCTCCTCTTCAGTCCAATACACTGTACGTGTTGGGAACAGACGCGAGTGCTATCTGCACTGTGTACAGCAATGAGAGCACAATAGTGACTCTTCTTACCAGAAAACAACTCTTGCTCATAGGACCAAAAACTGCATGTTATTCAACTCCACTTAGGACTGAGAAACAAACGCTAGCTCGCCTTACAAGAAACATGCTCTGCTTTGAGAAAAGGTCACACTTCTACTCTACTGTGTTTCCTATAGGGTCCGAACAGTGAGCTTGCTCAGAACAAATGAACCATGCTTCCTACACACACGGGCCATATCTAGTTCAACTCTGCTTAGGAAACTGACAAGAACAGTAGATCCTCTTCAGTCCAATACACTGTACTTGCTGGAAACAGACGCCAGTGCTATTTGCACTGTGAATGACAAAGGGAGCGCAATAGTGACTCTTCTTAGCAAAAACAACTCTTGCTCGTAGGACCAGAAACTGCATGTGATTCAACTCGATTTAGGACTGGGAAACAAACGCTAGCTCGCCTTACAAGAAACACACTCTGCTTTTGAGAAAAGAGCACTCTTCTACTCTACTGTGTTTCCTGTATGGCCAGAAGAGTGAGCTTGCTCAGAACAAAAGAACTGTGCTTCCTAGACACGGGCCATATCTAGTTCAATTCTGCATAGGAAACTGAGAAGAACAGTAGCTCCTCTTCAGTCCAATACACTGTACTTGCTGGGAACGGACGCGAGTGCTATTTGCACTGTGTATGGCAATTGGAGCTCAATAGTGACTCTTCTTTCCAGAAAACAACTCTTGCTCGTAAGACCAAAAACTGCATTTGATTCAACTCCATTTAGGACTGGGAAACAAACCCTAGCTTGCCTTACAAGAAACACACTCTGCTTTTGAGAAAAGAGCACTCTTCTACTCTACTGTGTTTCCTATGGGGTCCGAACAGTGAGCTTGCTGAGAACAAAAGAACTGTGCTTCCTACACACACGGGCCATATCGAGTTCAACTCTGCTTAGGAAACTGACAAGAAGAGTAGCTCCTCTTCAGTCCAATACACTGTACTTGCTGGGAACAGACGCGAGTGCTATTTGCACTGTGAACAGCAATGGGAGCACAATAGTGACTCTTCTTACCAGAAAACAACTCTTGCTCTTAGGACCAGAAACTGCATGTGATTCAACTCCATTTAGCACTGGGAAACAAACACTAGATCGCCTTACTAGAAGCACACTCTGCTTTTGAGGAAAGAGCACTCTTCTACTCTACTGTGTTTCCTATAGGGCAAGAACAGTGAGCTTGCTGAGAACAAAAGAACGGTGCTTCCTACACACATGGGCCATATCCACTTCAACTCTGCTTAGGAACCTGACAAGAACAGTAGATCCTCTTCAGTCCAATACACTGTACATGCTGGGAACAGAAGCCAATTCTATTTGCCCTGTGTATGACAAAGGGAGCATAATAGTGACTCTTCTTACCAGAAAACAACTCTTGCTCCTAGGACCAGAAACTGCATGTGATTCAGCTCCATTTTGGACTGGGAAACAAACGATAGCTTGCCTGACATGAAACAAACTCTGTTTTTTAGAAAAGAGCACTCTTCTACTCTACAATGTTTCCTATAGGGCCAGAAAAGTCAGCTTTCTCAGAACAAAAGAACTGTGCTTCCTACACACACGGGCCATATCTAGTTCAACTCTGCTTTGGAAACTGACGAGAACAGTAGCTCCTCTTCAGTCCAATACACTGTACTTGCTTCGAACAGACGCGAGTGCTATTTGCACTGTGTATGGAAATGAGAGCAATAGTGACTTTCCTTACCAAAAAACAACTCTTGCTCGTAGGACCAAAAACTGCATGTGATTCAACTCCATTTAGGACTGGGATACAAACACTAGCTCGCCTTACAAGAAACACAGTCTTCTTTTTGAATAAAGAGCACTCTTCTACTCTACTGTGTTTTCTATGTGGTCCAAACAGAGAGCTTGCTGAGAACAAAAGAACTGTGCTTCCTACACACTCACGCCATATATAATTCAACTCTGCTTAGGAAAATGACATGAACAGTAGCTCCTCTTCAGTCCAATACACTGTACTTGTTGGGAACTGATGCGAGTGCTATTTGCACTGTGTATAGCAATTGGAGCGCAATAGTGACTTTCCTTACCAGAAAACAACTCTTGCGTGTAGGACCAGAAACTGCATGTGATTCAACTCCATTTAGGACTTGGAAACAAACGCTAGCTCGCCTTAAAAGAAACACACTCCGCTTTTGAGAAAACAGCACTCTTATACTCTACTGTGTTTCCTATAGCGCCAGAACAGTGAGCTTGCTCAGAACAAAAGAACTGTGCTTCCTACACACACGGGCCATATCTAGTTCAACTCTGCTTAGGAAACTAACAAGAACAGTAGCTCCTCTTCAGTCCAATACACTGTACTTGCTGTGAACAGATGCGAGTGCTATTTGCACTGTGAACAGCAATGGGAGCACAATAGTGACTCTTCTTACCAGAAAACAACTCTTGCTCTTAGGACCAGAAACTGCATGTGATTCAACTCCATTTAGGACTGGGAAACAAACACTAGCTCGCCTTACTAGAAATACACTCTGCTTTTGAGGAAAGAGGACTCTTCTACTCTACTGTGTTTCCTGTAGGGCCAGAACAGTGAGCTTGCTGAGAACAAAAGAACTGTGCTTCCTACACACACGGGCCATATCTAGTTCAACTCTGCTTAGGAAACTGACAAGAACAGTAGATCCTCTTCAGTCCAATACACTGTACTTGCTGGGAACAGACGGGAGTGCTATTTGCATTGTGTATGAAAATGGGAGCGCAATAGTGACTCTTCTTACCAGAAAACAACTCTTGCTCATAGGACCAGAAACTGCCTGTGTATTTCAACTCCATTTAGGACTGGGAAACATATGCTAGATCGCCTTACAAGAAACACACTCTGCTTTTGAGAATAGAGCACTCTTCTACTCTACTGTGCTTCCTGTGGGGTTCAACAGTGAGCTTGGTCAGAACAAAAGAAGTGTGCTTCCTACACACACGGCCCATAGCTAGTTCAACTCTGCTGAGCAAACTGACAAGAACAGTAGCTCCTCTTCAGTCCAATACACTGTACATGTGTTAAACAAACGCAAGTGCTATATGTACTGTGTATGACAATGGGAGCACAATAATGACTCTTCTTACCAGAAAACAACTCTTGCTCGTAGGACCAGAAACTGCATGGGATTCAACTCCATTTAGGACTGGGAAACAAATGCTAGCTTGCCTTACAAGAAACACACTCTGCTTTTGAGAAAAGAGTACTCTTCTACTCTACTGTATTTCCTATAGGGCCAGAATAGTGAGCTTGCTCAGAACAAAAGAACTGTGCTTGCTACACACACGGCCATATCTAATTTAACTGTGCTTAGGAAACTGACAAGAACAGTAGCTCCCCTTCAGTCCCATACACTGTACTTGCTGGGAACAGACGCCAGTGCTATTTGCCCTGTGAATGACAATGGGAGCGCAATAGTGACTCTTCTTACCAGAAAACAACTTTTGCTCGTAGGACCAGAAACTGCATGTGATTCAACACCATTTAGGACTGGAAACAAACGCCAGCTGGCCTTACAAGAAACACACTCTTCTTTTGAGAAAAGAGCACTCTTCTACTCTACTGTGTTTCCTGTAGGGCCAGAACAGTGAGCTTGCTCAGAACAAAAGAGGTGTGCTTCCTACACACACGGGCCATATCTAGATCAATTCTGCAGAGGAAAATGACAAGAGCAGTAGATCCTCTTCAGTCGAATACACTGTACATGCTGGGAACAGACGCCAGTGCTATTTGCCCTGTGTATGACAATGGGAGCTCAATAGTGACTCTTCTTACCAGAAAACAACTCTTGCTCCTAGAACTAGAAACTGCATGTGATTCAACTCAATTTAGGACTGGGAAACAAATGCTAGCTCGCCTTACAAGAAACACACTCTGCTTTTGAGAAAAGGGCACTCTTCTACTTTAATGTGTTTCCTATAGGGCCAAAACAGTGAGCTTGCTCAAAACAAAAGAACTGTGCTTCCTACACACACGGGCCATATCCACTTCAACTCTGCTTAGGAAACTGACAAGAACAGTAGATCCTCTTCAGTCCAATACACTGTACATGCTGGGAACAGACGCCAGAGCTATTTGCCCTGTGTATGACAATGGGAGCTCAATAGTGACTCTTCTTACCAGAAAACAACTCTTGCTCGTAAGACCAGAAACTGCATGTGATTCAACTCCATTTAGAACTGGGAAAAAAATGCTAGCTCGCCTTACAAGAAACACACTCTGCTTTGGAGAAAAGAGCACTCTTCTACTCTACTGTGTTTCCTATGGGGTCCATACAGTGAGCTTGCTCAGAACAAAAGAAATGTGCTTCCTACACACACGGGCCATATCTAGTTCAACTCTGCTTAGGAAACTGACAAGAACAGTAGATATAATTCAGTCCAATACACTGTACATGCTGGGAACAGACGCCAGTGCTATTTGCCCTGTGTATGACAATGGGAGCGCAATAGTGACTCTTCTTACCAGAAAACAACTCTTGCTCGTAGGACCAGAAACTGCATGTGATTTTACTCCATTTAGGACTGGGAAACAAACGCGAGCTCGCCTTACAAGAAACACACTCTGCTTCTGAGAAAAGAGCACTCTTCTACTCTACAGTGTTTCCTAAGGGGTCCGAACAGTGAGCTTACTCAGAACAAAAGAACTGTGCTTCCTACACACACGGCCATATCTAGTTCAATTCTCCTTAGGAAACTGACAAGAACAGTAGCTCCTATTCAGCCCAATACACTGTACTTGCTGGGAACAGACGCGAGTGCTATTTGCCCTGTGTATGGCAATGGGAGCACAATAGTGACTCTTCTTACCAGAAAACAACTCTTGCCCGTAGGACCAGAAACTGCATGTGACTCAACTCAATTTAGGACTGGGAAACAAACGCTAGCTCGCCTTACAAGAAACACACTCTGCTTTTGAGAAAAGAGCACTCTTCTACTCTAATGTGTTTCCTATAGGGCCAAAACAGTGAGCTTGCTCAGAACAAAAGAACTGTGCTTCCTACACACACGACTATAGCTAGTTCAATTCTGCTTAGGAAACTGACAAGAACAATAGATCCTCTTCAGTCCAATACACTGTACATGCTGGGAATAGACGCCAGTGCTATTTGCCCTGTGTATGACAATAGGAACGCAATAGTGACTCTTCCTACCAGAAAACAACTCTTGCTGGTAGGACGAGAAACTGCATGTGATTCAACTCCATTTAGGACTGGGAAACAAACGCTAGCTCGCCTTAGAAGAAACACATTCTGCTTCTGAGAAAAGGCCACTCATCTACTCTACTGTGTTTCCTATGGGGTGCGAACAGTGAGTTTGCTCAGAACAAAAGAACTGTGCTTCCTACACACACGGGCCATATCTAGTTCAACTCTGCTTAGGAAACTGACAAGAAGAGTAGCTCCTCTTCAGTCCAATACACTGTACTTGCTGGGAACAGACGCGAGTGCTATTTGCACTGTGAACAGCAATGGGAGCACAATAGTGACTCTTCTTACCAGAAAACAACTCTTGCTCTTAGGACCAGAAACTGCATGTGATTCAACTCCATTTAGGACTGGGAAACAAACACTAGCTCGCCTTACTAGAAGCACACTCTGCTTTTGAGGAAAGAGCACTCTTCTACTCTAATGTGTCTCCTATAGGGCCAGAAGAGTGAGCTTGCTCAGAACAAAAGAACTGTGCTTCCTACACACACCGACTATATTTACTTCAACTCTGCTTAGGAAACTGACAAGAACAGTAGATCCTCTTCAGTCCAATACACTGCACATGCTGGGAACAGACGCCAGTGCTATTTGCCCTGTGTATAGCAATGGGAGCGCAATTGTGACTCTTCTTTCCAGAAAACAACTCTTGCTTGTAGGACCAAAAACTGCATGGGATTCAACTCCATTTAGGACTGGGAAACAAACGCCAGCTCACCTTACAAGAAACACACTCTGCTTTTGAGAAAAGAGCACACTTCTACTCTACTGTGTTTCCTATGGGATCTGAACAGTGAGCTTGCTCAGAACAAAAGAACTGTGCTTCCTACACACACGGCCATATCTAATTCACTTCTGCTTAGGAAACTGACAATAACAGTAGATCCTCCTCAGTCCAATACACTGTACATGCTGGTAACAGACGCCAGTGCTATTTGTAATTTGTATGACAATTGGAGCGCAACAATGACTCTTCTTAAGAGAAGACAACTCTTGCTTGTAGGACCAGAAACTGCATGGGATTCAACTCCATTTAGGACTGGGAAACAAACACATACTCGCCTTATAAGAAACACACTCTGCTTTTGAGAAAAGAGCATTCTTCTACTCTACTGTGTTTCCTATGGGATCCGAACAGTGAGCTTGCTCAGAACAGAAGAAGTGTGCTTCCTACACACACGGGCCATATCCAGTTCAACTCTGCTTAGGAAACTGACAAGAATAGTAGATCCTTTTCAGTCCAATACACTGTACTTAATGGGAACAGATGCGAGTGTTATTTGAAATGTGTATGGCAATGGGAGCACAATAGTGACTTTCCTTACCAGAAAACAACACTTGCTCGTAGGACCAAAAACTGCATGTGATTCAACTCCATTTAGGACTGGGAAACAAACACTAGCTCGCCTTACAAGAAACACATTCTGCTTTTGAGTAGAGATCACTCTTCTACTCTACTGTGTTTCCTATAGGGTCAGAACAGTGAGCTTGCTCAGAAAAAAAGAACTGTTCTTCCTACACACACGGCCATATCTAATTCAATTCTGCTGAGGAAACTGACAATAACAGTAGATCCTCCTCAGTCCAATACACTGTACAGGCTGGGAACAGACGCCAGTGCTATTTGTAATTTGTATGACAATTGGAGCGCAATAGTGACTCTTCTTACCAGAAGACAACTCTTGCTTGTAGGACCAGAAACTGCATGGGATTCAACTCCATTTCCGACTGGGAAACAAACACATGCTCGCCTTATAAGAAACACACTCTGCTTTTGAGAAAAGAGCACTCTTCTACTCTACTGTGTTTCCTATGGGATCCGAACAGTGAGCTTGCTCAGAACAAAAGAACTGTGCTTCCTACACACACGGGCCATATCTAGTTCAACTCTGCTTAGGAAACTGACAAGAACAGTAGATCCTCTTCAGTCCAATACAATGTACTTGATGGTAACAGACGGGAGTGCTATTTGCACTGTGTGTGGCAATGGGAGCACAAATGTGACTCTTCTTACCAGAGAACAACTCTTGCTCGTAGGACCAGAAACTGCATGTGATTTTACTCCATTTAGGACTTGGAAACAAACGCTAGCTTGCATTACAAGAAACACACTCTGCTTTTGAGAAAAGAGCACTCTTCTACTCTAATGTGGTTCCTATAGGGCCAGAAGAGTGAGCTTGCTCAGAAAAAAAGAACTGTGCTTCCTACACACACCGACTATATTTAGTTCAACTCTGCTTAGGAAACTGACAAGAACAGTAGATACTCTTCAGTCCAATACACTACACATGCTGGGAACAGACGCCAGTGCTATTTGCCCTGTGTATAGCAATGGGAGCGCAATAGTTACTCTTCTTTCCAGAAAACAACTCTTGCTCGTAGGACCAAAAACTGCATGTGATTCAACTCCATTTAGGACTGGGAAACAAATGCTAGCTCGCCTTACAAGAAACACACTCTGCTTTTGAGAAAAGGGCACTCTTCTACTCTACTGTGTTTCCTATGGGATCCGAACAGTGAGCTTGCTCAGAACAGAAGAAGTGTGCTTCCTACACACGGGCCATATACAGTTCAACTCTGCTTAGGAAACTGACAAGAACAGTAGCTCCTCTTCAGTCCAATACACTGTACTTGCTGGGAACAGACGCCAGTGCTATTTGCACTGTGTATGGCAATGGGAGCGCAATAGTGACTTTCCTTACCAAAAAACAACTCTTGCTCGTAGTACCAGAAACTGCATGGGATTTAACACCATTTAGGACTGGGAAACAAACACTAGCTCGCCTTACAAGAAATACACTCTGCTTTTGAGAAAAGAGCACACTTCTACTCTACTGTGTTTCCTATGTGATCCGAACAGTGAGCTTTCTCAGAACTAAAGAACTGTGCTTCCTACTCACACGGCCCATACCTAGTTCTACTCTGCTTAGGAAACTGACAAGAACAGTAGCTCCTCTTCAGTCCAATTCACTGTACATGCTGGGAACAGACGTGAGTGCTATTTGCTCTGTGCATGGGAATGGGAGCTCAATAGTGACTTTCCTTACAGAAAACAACTCTTGCTCATGGGACCAAAAACTTCATGTGATTCAACTCCTTTTAGGACTGCGAAACAAACGCTAGTTCTCCTTACAAGAAACACACTCTGCTTTTGAGAAAAGAGCACTCTTCTACTCTACTGCATTTCCTATAGAGCCAAAACAGTGAGCTTGCTCAGAACAAAAGAACTGTGCTTCCTAGACACACGGCCATATCTGGTTCAATTCTGCTTAGGAAACTGACAAGAACAGTAGATCCTGTACAGTCTAATACACTGTACATGCTGGGAATAGACGCCAGTGCTATTTGCCTTGTGTATGACAATGGGAGCGCAATATTGTCTCTTCTTTCCAGAAAACATCTCTTGCTCGTAGGACCAGAAACTGCATGTGATTCAACTCCATTTAGGACTGGGAAACAAACGCTAGCTCGCCTTACAAGAAACACACTCTGCTTTTGAGAAAAGAGCACTCTTCTACTCTAATGTGTTTCCGATAGGGCCAGAACAGTGAGCTTGCTCAGAAAAAAGGAACTGTGCTTCCTACACACACGGCCATATCTAGTTCAATTCTACTTAGGAAACTGAAAGAACAGTAGCTCCTCTTCAGTCCAATACACTGTACTTAATGGGAACAGATGCGAGTGTTATTTGCACTGTGTATGGCAATGGGAGCACAATAGTGACTTTCCTTACCAGAAAACAACTCTTGCTCATAGGAACAGAAATTGCATGTGATTTTACTCCATTTAGGACTGGGAAACAAACGCTAGCTCGTCTTACAAGAAACACACTCTGCTTTTAGGAAAGGGCACTCTTCTACTCTAATGTGTTTCCTATAGGGCCAGAAGAATGAGCTTGCTCAGAACAAAAGAACTGTGCTTCCAACACACACCGACTATATTTAGTTCCATATGCTTAGGAAACTGACAAGAATAGTAGATCCTCTTCATTCCAATACACTGTACTTGCTGGGAACAGAAGCGGGTGCTATTTGCCCTGTGTATGACAATGGGAGCGCAATAGTGACTCTTCTTACCAGAAAACAACTCTTGCTCATAAAACCAGAAATTGCATGTGATTCAACTCCATTTAGGACTGGGAAACAAACGCTAACTCGCCTTACAAGAAACACACTCTGCTTTTGAGAAAAGAGCACTCTTCTACTCTACTGTGTTTTCTATGGGATCCGAACAGTGAGCTTGCTCAGAACAGAAGAAGTGTGCTTCCTACACACACGGGCCATATCCAGTTCAATTCTGCTTAGGAAACTGACAAGAACAGTAGCTCCTCTTCAGTCCAATACACTGTACTTGCTGGGAACAGACGCCAGGGCTATTTGCACTGTGTATGGCAATGGGAGCACAATAGTGACTCTTCTTACCAGAAAACAACTCTTGCTCGTAGGACCAGAAACTGCATGGGATTCAACACCATTTTGGACTGGGAAACAAACACTAGCTCGCCTTACAAGAAATACACTGTGCTTTTGAGAAAAGAGCACACTTCTACTCTACTGTGTTTCCTATAGGGTCCGAAGAGTGAGCTTGCTCAGAACAAAAGAACTGTGCTTCCTACACACACGGGCCCTATCTATTCCAACTCTTCTTAGGAAACTGACAAGAACAGTAGATCCTCTTCAGTCCAATACACTGTACTTGATGGTAACAGACGGGAGTGCTATTTGCACTGTGTGTGGCAATGGGAGCTCAATAGTGACTTTCCTTACCAGAAAACAACTCTTGCTCATAGGACCAGAAACTGCATGAGATTCAACTCCATTTAGAACTGGGCAACAAACGCTAGCTCGCCTTACAATAAACACACTCTGCTTTTGAGAAAAGACAACTCATCTACTCTACTGTGTTTCCTATGGGGTCCGAACTGTGAGCTTGCTCCGAACAAAAGAACCGTGCTTCCTACACACACGGGCCATATCTAGTTCAACTCTGCTTAGGAAATTGACAAGAACAGTAGCTCCTCTTCAGTCCAATACACTGTACTTGCTGGGAACAGACGCCAGTGCTATTTGCACTGTGTATGGCAATGGGAGCGCAATAGTGACTCTTCTTTCCAGAAAACAACTCTTGCTCATGGGACCAAAAACTGCATGTGATTCAACTCCATTTAGGACTGGGAAACAAACGCTAGCTCGCCTTACAAGAAACTCACTCTGCTTTTGAGAAAAGAGCACTCTTCTACTCTAATGTGTTTCCTGTAGGGCCAGAAAAGTGAGCTTGCTCAGAACAAAAGAACTGTGCTTCCTACACACACCGACTATATCTCGTTCAACTCTTCTTAGGAAACTGACAAGAACAGTAGCTCCTTTTCAGTCCAATACAGTGTAGTTGCTGGGAACAGACGCCAGTGCTATTTGTACTGTGTATGGCAATGGGAGCGCAATAGTGACTCTTCTTACCCGAAAACAACTCTTGCTCATAGGAACAAAAACTGCATGTGATTCAACTCCATTTAGGACTTGGAAACAAACGTTAGGTCGCCTTACAAGAAGCAGACTCTACTTTTGAGAAAAGGGCACTCTTCTACTCTACTGTGTTTCCTATAGGGCCAAAACAGTGAGCTTGCTCAGAACAAAAGAACTGTGCTTCCTACACACACGGCCATATCTAGTTCAATTCTGCTTAGGAAACTGACAAGAACAGTAGATCCTCTTCAGTCCAATACACTGTACATGCTGGGAATAGACGCCAGTGCTATTTGCCCTGTGTATTACAATAGGAGCGCAATAGTGACTCTTCTTACCAGAAAACAACTCTTGCTCGTAGGAACAGAAACTGCATATGATTTTACTCCATTTAGGACTGGGAATCAAACGCTATGTCGTCTTACAAGAAACACACTCTGCTTTTAGGAAAGGGCACTCTTCTACTCTAATGTGTTTCCTATAGGGGCAGAAGAGTGTGCTTGCTCAGAACAAAAGAACTGTGCTTCCAACACACACCGACTATATTTAGTTCCATATGCTTAGGAAACTGACAAGAATAGTAGATCATCTTCAGTCCAATACACTGTACTTGCTGGGAACAGACGCGGGTGCTATTTGCCCTGTGTATGACAATGGGAGCGCAATAGTGACTCTTCTTACCAGAAAACAACTCTTGCTCGTAAAACCAGAAACTGCATGTGATTCAACTCCATTTAGGACTGAGAAACAAACGCTAACTCGCCTTACAAGAAACACACTCTGCTTTTGAGAAAAGAGCACTCTTCTACTCTACTGTGTTTCCTATGGGATCCGAACAGTGAGCTTGCTCAGAACAGAAGAAGTGTGCTTCCTACACACACGGGCCATATCCAGTTCAACTCTGCTTAGGAAACTTACAAGAATAGTAGATCCTCTTCAGTCCAATACACTGTACTTAATGGGAACAGATGCGAGTGTTATTTGAACTGTGTATGCCAATGAGAGCACAATAGTGACTTTCCTTACCAGAAAACAACACTTGCTCGTAGGACCAAAAACTGCATGTGATTCAACTCCATTTAGGACTGGGAAACAAACACTAGCTCGCCTTACAAGAAACACATTCTGCTTTTGAGTAGAGATCACTCTTCTACTCTACTGTGTTTCCTATAGGGTCAGAACAGTGAGCTTGCTCAGAACAAAAGAACTGTGCTTCCTACACACACGGCCATATCTAATTCAATTCTGCTGAGGAAACTGACAATAACAGTATATCCTCCTCAGTCCAATACACTGTACATGCTGGGAACAGACGCCAGTGCTATTTGTAATTTCTATGACAATTGGAGCGCAATAGTGACTCTTCTTACCAGAAGACAACTCTTGCTTGTAGGACCAGAAACTGCATGGGATTCAACTCCATTTCTGACTGGGAAACAAACACATGCTCGCCTTATAAGAAACACACTCTGCTTTTGAAAAAAGAGCACTCTTCTACTCTACTGTGTTTCCTATGGGATCCGAACAGTGAGCTTGCTCAGAACAAAAGAACTGTGCTTCCTACACACACGGGCCATATCTAGTTCAACTCTGCTTAGGAAACTGACAAGAACAGTAGATCCTCTTCAGTCCAATACACTGTACTTGATGGTAACAGACGGGAGTGCTATTTGCACTGTGTGTGGCAATGGGAGCACAAATGTAACTCTTCTTACCAGAGAACAACTCTTGCTCGTAGGACCAGAAACTGCATGTAATTTTACTCCATTTAGGACTTGGAAACAAACGCTAGCTTGCCTTACAAGAAACACACTCTGCTTTTGAGAAAAGAGCACTCTTCTACTCTAATGTGGTTCCTATAGGGCCAGAAGAGTGAGCTTGCTCAGAACAAAAGAACTGTGCTTCCTACACACACCGACTATATTTAGTTCAACTCTGCTTAGGAAACTGACAAGAACAGTAGATACTCTTCAGTCCAATACACTGCACATGCTGGGAACAGACGCCAGTGCTATTTGCCCTGTGTATAGCAATGGGAGCGCCATAGTGACTCTTCTTTCCAGAAAACAACTCTTGCTCGTAGGACCAAAAACTGCATGTGATTCAACTCCATTTAGGACTGGGAAACAAATGCTAGCTCGCCTTACAAGAAACACACTCTGCTTTTGAGAAAAGAGCACTCTTCTACTCTACTGTGTATCCTATTGGATCCGAACAGTGAGCTTGCTCAGAACAGAAGAAGTGTGCTTCCTACACACGGGCCATACACAGTTCAACTCTGCTTAGGAAACTGACAAGAACAGTAGCTCCTCTTCAGTCCAATACACTGTACTTGCTGGGAACAGACGCCAGTGCTATTTGCACTGTGTATGGCAATGGGAGCGCAATAGTGACCTTCCTTACCAAAAAACAACTCTTGCTCGTAGTACCAGAAACTGCATGGGATTCAACACCATTTAGGACTGGGAAACAAACACTAGCTCGCCTTACAAGAAATACACTCTGCTTTTGAGAAAAGAGCACACTTCTACTCTACTGTGTTTCCTATGTGATCCGAATAGTGAGCTTTCTAAGAACAAAAGAACTGTGCTTCCTACACACACGGGCCATATCTAGTTCTACTCTGCTTAGGAAACTGACAAGAACAGTAGCTCCTCTTCAGGCCAATTCACTGTACATGCTGGGAACAGACGTGAGTGCTATTTGCTCTGTGTATGGGAATGGGAGCTCAATAGTGACTTTCCTTACAGAAAACAACTCTTGCTCATGGGACCAAAAACTTCATGTGATTCAACTCCTTTTAGGACTGCGAAACAAACGCTAGCTCTCCTTACAAGAAACACATTCTGCTTTTGAGAAAAGAGCACTCTTCTACTCTACTGCATTTCCTATAGAGCCAAAACAGTGAGCTTGCTCAGAAAAAAAGAACTGTGCTTCCTAGACACACGGCCATATCTGCTTCAATTCAGCTTAGGAAACTGACAAGAACAGTAGATCCTGTACAGTCTAATACACTGTACATGCTGGGAATAGACGCCAGTGCTATTTGCCTTGTGTATGACAATGGGAGCGCAATATTGTCTCTTCTTACCAGAAAACAACTCTTGCTCGTAGGACAAGAAACTGCATGTGATTCAACTCCATTTAGGACTGGGAAACAAACGCTAGCTCGCCTTACAAGAAACACACTCTGCTTTTGAGAAAAGAGCACTCTTCTACTCTAATGTGTTTCCGATAGGGCCAGAACAGTGAGCTTGCACAGAAAAAAGGAACTGTGCTTCCTACACACGGCCAGATCTAGTTCAACTCTACTTAGGAAACTGAAAGAACAGTAGCTCCTCTTCAGTCCAATACACTGTACTTAATGGGAACAGATGCGAGTGTTATTTGCACTGTGTATGGCAATGGGAGCACAATAGTGACTTTCCTTACCAGAAAACAACTCTTGCTCGTAGGAACAGAAATTGCATGTGATTTTACTCCATTTAAGACTGGGAAACAAACGCTAGCTCGTCTTACAAGAAACACACTCTGCTTTTAGGAAAGGGCACTCTTCTACTCTAATGTGTTTCCTATAGGGCCAGAAGAGTGAGCTTGCTCAGAACAAAAGAACTGTGCTTCCAACACACACCGACTATATTTAGTTCCATATGCTTAGGAAACTGACAAGAATAGTAGATCCTCTTCAGTCCAATACACTGTACTTGCTGGGAACAGACGCGGGTGCTATTTGCACTGTGTATGACAATGGGAGCGCAATAGTGACTCTTCTTACCAGAAAACAACTCTTGCTCGTAAAACCAGAAACTGCATGTGATTCAACTCCATTTAGGACTGGGAAACAAACGCTAACTCACCTTACAAGAAACACACTCTGCTTTTGAGAAAAGAGCACTCTTCTACTCTACTGTGTTTCCTATGGGATCCGAACAGTGAGCTTGCTCAGAACAGAAGAAGTGTGCTTCCTACACACACGGGCCATATCCAGTTCAACTCTGCTTGGGAAACTGAAAAGAACAGTAGCTCCTCTTCAGTCCAATACACTGTACTTGCTGGGAACAGACGCCAGTGCTATTTGCACTGTGTATGGCAATGGGAGCACAATAGTGACTCTTCTTACCAGAAAACAACTCTTGCTCGTAGGACCAGAAACTGCATGGGATTCAACACCATTTAGGACTGGGAAACAAACACTAGCTCGCCTTACAAGAAATACACTCTGCTTTTGAGAAAAGAGCACACTTCTACTCTACTGTGTTTCCTATAGGGTCCGAAGAGTGAGATTGCTCAGAACAAAAGAACTGTGCTTCCTACACACACGGGCCATATCTATTCCAACTCTTCTTAGGAAACTGACAAGAACAGTAGATCCTCTTCAGTCCAATACACTGTACTTGATGGTAACAGACGGGAGTGCTATTTGCACTGTGTGTGGCAATGGGAGCGCAATAGTGACTTTCCTTACCAGAAAACAACTCTTGCTCGTAGGACCAGAAACTGCATGAGATTCAACTCCATTTAGAACTGGGAAACAAACGCTAGCTCGCCTTACAATAAACACACTCTGCTTTTGAGAAAAGACAACTCATCTACTCTACTGTGTTTCCTATAGGGTCCGAACAGTGAGCTTGCTCCGAACAAAAGAACCGTGCTTCCTACACACACGGGCGCTATCTAGTTCAACTCTGCTTAGGAAATTGACAAGAACAGTAGCTCCTCTTCAGTCCAATACACTGTACTTGCTGGGAACAGACGCCAGTGCTATTTGCACTGTGTATGGCAATGGGAGCGCAATAGTGACTCTTCTTTCCAGAAAACAACTCTTGCTCATGGGACCAAAAACTGCATGTGATTCAACTCCATTTAGGACTGGGAAACAAACGCTAGCTCGCCTTACAAGAAACTCACTCTGCTTTTGAGAAAAGAGCACTCTTCTACTCTAATGTGTTTCCTGTAGGGCCAGAAAAGTGAGCTTGCTCAGAACAAAAGAACTGTGCTTCCTACACACACCGACTATATCTCGTTCAACTCTGCTTAGGAAACTGACAAGAACAGTAGCTCCTTTTCAGTCCAATACAGTGTAGTTGCTGGGAACAGACGCCAGTGCTATTTGTACTGTGTATGGCAATGGGAGCGCAATAGTGACTCTTCTTACCCGAAAACAACTCTTGCTCATAGGAACAAAAACTGCATGTGATTCAACTCCATTTAGGACTTGGAAACAAACGTTAGGTCGCCTTACAAGAAGCAGACTCTACTTTTGAGAAAAGGGCACTCTTCTACTCTACTGTGTTTCCTATAGGGCCAAAACAGTGAGCTTGCTCAGAACAAAAGAACTGTGCTTCCTACACACACGGCCATATCTAGTTCAATTCTGCTTAGGAAACTGACAAGAACAGTAGATCCTCTTCAGTCCAATACACTGTACATGCTGGGAATAGACGCCAGTGCTATTTGCCCTGTGTATTACAATAGGAGCGCAATAGTGACTCTTCTTACCAGAAAACAACTCTTGCTCGTAGGAACAGAAACTGCATATGATTTTACTCCATTTAGGACTGGGAATCAAACGCTATGTCGTCTTACAAGAAACACACTCTGCTTTTAGGAAAGGGCACTCTTCTACTCTAATGTGTTTCCTATAGGGGCAGAAGAGTGTGCTTGCTCAGAACAAAAGAACTGTGCTTCCAACACACACCGACTATATTTAGTTCCATATGCTTAGGAAACTGACAAGAATAGTAGATCATCTTCAGTCCAATACACTGTACTTGCTGGGAACAGACGCGGGTGCTATTTGCCCTGTGTATGACAATGGGAGCGCAATAGTGACTCTTCTTACCAGAAAACAACTCTTGCTCGTAAAACCAGAAACTGCATGTGATTCAACTCCATTTAGGACTGAGAAACAAACGCTAACTCGCCTTACAAGAAACACACTCTGCTTTTGAGAAAAGAGCACTCTTCTACTCTACTGTGTTTCCTATGGGATCCGAACAGTGAGCTTGCTCAGAACAGAAGAAGTGTGCTTCCTACACACACGGGCCATATCCAGTTCAACTCTGCTTAGGAAACTTACAAGAATAGTAGATCCTCTTCAGTCCAATACACTGTACTTAATGGGAACAGATGCGAGTGTTATTTGAACTGTGTATGCCAATGGGAGCACAATAGTGACTTTCCTTACCAGAAAACAACACTTGCTCGTAGGACCAAAAACTGCATGTGATTCAACTCCATTTAGGACTGGGAAACAAACACTAGCTCGCCTTACAAGAAACACATTCTGCTTTTGAGTAGAGATCACTCTTCTACTCTACTGTGTTTCCTATAGGGTCAGAACAGTGAGCTTGCTCAGAACAAAAGAACTGTGCTTCCTACACACACGGCCATATCTAATTCAATTCTGCTGAGGAAACTGACAATAACAGTATATCCTCCTCAGTCCAATACACTGTACATGCTGGGAACAGACGCCAGTGCTATTTGTAATTTCTATGACAATTGGAGCGCAATAGTGACTCTTCTTACCAGAAGACAACTCTTGCTTGTAGGACCAGAAACTGCATGGGATTCAACTCCATTTCTGACTGGGAAACAAACACATGCTCGCCTTATAAGAAACACACTCTGCTTTTGAAAAAAGAGCACTCTTCTACTCTACTGTGTTTCCTATGGGATCCGAACAGTGAGCTTGCTCAGAACAAAAGAACTGTGCTTCCTACACACACGGGCCATATCTAGTTCAACTCTGCTTAGGAAACTGACAAGAACAGTAGATCCTCTTCAGTCCAATACACTGTACTTGATGGTAACAGACGGGAGTGCTATTTGCACTGTGTGTGGCAATGGGAGCACAAATGTAACTCTTCTTACCAGAGAACAACTCTTGCTCGTAGGACCAGAAACTGCATGTAATTTTACTCCATTTAGGACTTGCAAACAAACGCTAGCTTGCCTTACAAGAAACACACTCTGCTTTTGAGAAAAGAGCACTCTTCTACTCTAATGTGTTTCCTATAGGGCCAGAAGAGTGAGCTTGCTCAGAACAAAAGAACTGTGCTTCCTACACACACCGACTATATTTAGTTCAACTCTGCTTAGGAAACTGACAAGAACAGTAGATACTCTTCAGTCCAATACACTGCACATGCTGGGAACAGACGCCAGTGCTATTTGCCCTGTGTATAGCAATGGGAGCGCCATAGTGACTCTTCTTTCCAGAAAACAACTCTTGCTCGTAGGACCAAAAACTGCATGTGATTCAACTCCATTTAGGACTGGGAAACAAATGCTAGCTCGCCTTACAAGAAACACACTCTGCTTTTGAGAAAAGAGCACTCTTCTACTCTACTGTGTATCCTATTGGATCCGAACAGTGAGCTTGCTCAGAACAGAAGAAGTGTGCTTCCTACACACGGGCCATACACAGTTCAACTCTGCTTAGGAAACTGACAAGAACAGTAGCTCCTCTTCAGTCCAATACACTGTACTTGCTGGGAACAGACGCCAGTGCTATTTGCACTGTGTATGGCAATGGGAGCGCAATAGTGACTTTCCTTACCAAAAAACAACTCTTGCTCGTAGTACCAGAAACTGCATGGGATTCAACACCATTTAGGACTGGGAAACAAACACTAGCTCGCCTTACAAGAAATACACTCTGCTTTTGAGAAAAGAGCACACTTCTACTCTACTGTGTTTCCTATGTGATCCGAACAGTGAGCTTTCTAAGAACAAAAGAACTGTGCTTCCTACACACACGGGCCATATCTAGTTCTACTCTGCTTAGGAAACTGACAAGAACAGTAGCTCCTCTTCAGGCCAATTCACTGTACATGCTGGGAACAGACGTGAGTGCTATTTGCGCTGTGTATGGGAATGGGAGCTCAATAGTGACTTTCCTTACAGAAAACAACTCTTGCTCATGGGACCAAAAACTTCATGTGATTCAACTCCTTTTAGGACTGCGAAACAAACGCTAGCTCTCCTTACAAGAAACACATTCTGCTTTTGAGAAAAGAGCACTCTTCTACTCTACTGCATTTCCTATAGAGCCAAAACAGTGAGCTTGCTCAGAAAAAAAGAACTGTGCTTCCTAGACACACGGCCATATCTGTTTCAATTCAGCTTAGGAAACTGACAAGAACAGTAGATCCTGTACAGTCTAATACACTGTACATGCTGGGAATAGACGCCAGTGCTATTTGCCTTGTGTATGACAATGGGAGCGCAATATTGTCTCTTCTTACCAGAAAACAACTCTTGCTCGTAGGACAAGAAACTGCATGTGATTCAACTCCATTTAGGACTGGGAAACAAACGCTAGCTCGCCTTACAAGAAACACACTCTGCTTTTGAGAAAAGAGCACTCTTCTACTCTAATGTGTTTCCGATAGGGCCAGAACAGTGAGCTTGCTCAGAAAAAAGGAACTGTGCTTCCTACACACACGGCCATATCTAGTTCAATTCTACTTAGGAAACTGAAAGAACAGTAGCTCCTCTTCAGTCCAATACACTGTACTTAATGGGAACAGATGCGAGTGTTATTTGCACTGTGTATGGCAATGGGAGCACAATAGTGACTTTCCTTACCAGAAAACAACTCTTGCTCGTAGGAACAGAAATTGCATGTGATTTTACTCCATTTAGGACTGGGAAACAAACGCTAGCTCGTCTTACAAGAAACACACTCTGCTTTTAGGAAAGGGCACTCTTCTACTCTAATGTGTTTCCTATAGGGCCAGAAGAGTGAGCTTGCTCAGAACAAAAGAACTGTGCTTCCAACACACACCGACTATATTTAGTTCCATATGCTTAGGAAACTGACAAGAATAGTAGATCCTCTTCAGTCCAATACACTGTACTTGCTGGGAACAGACGCGGGTGCTATTTGCCCTGTGTATGACAATGG